>NC_073313.1:332914275-333141052 GCF_027595985.1 Sorex araneus | reverse complement strand
TGAGCTGGTGTGTGTAAGCAGCTATGATAAAATGGCAGGAGAAGCTAGGGAGTGGGTTACAATCTTTATGGTTTTGAGTTTTCTCAGTTACAAATGTAAGACTGACTCCTCTTTCTCTTCCTCCTTCTCCTTTTTCTTTGTGCCCTGCATGTGCCCTAACCACTGTATTATCTCCCAGACTCAAGGCTCCATTTTTTCCTGCCAATATTTATTTAGGCATTATGCTCTACAGTATTGCTAATAAAGTTCCAGACACACAATGTTCCACACCCATCACCCATATCAGTGTGCTTCCGCCAAGTGTCCCAAAGACCCCCCTCCCCCCATGCTCCACAACCCCCTTGGCAAACTCATTTTTTAAAAATGTTCTTATTATAGTTTGGGTCATATGCTTATAGTAATGTTAACACACTTATGATAAGACTGCATTTATTTAGGTCTTCTTCAATATCTTTCTATAAGGTTTCATCCAGTTCCATAAATGTTTTATTATTACCTTTTAATAGATTTATTCTTAAGGATTTTATATTTTAATATTAATATAAATGGACTTTAGGAATTTTAAAGATATTGGGTTTTCCATATTACCAAATTAATTAATTTCCAAGGTTTTAAACCTTTTCTTCATAGATTTGGCTGGAAACATGAAACATGTTTTGGATTTCTTTTTTTTTTTTTTTTGGCTTTTTGGGTCACACCCAGTGATATACAGAGGTTACTCCTGGCTCACACACTCAGGAATTACTCCTGGTAGTGCTCAGGGAACCACACGGGATGCTGGGAATTGAACCCGTGTCGGCCGCATGGAAGCACCCTACCCGCTGTGCTATTGCTCCAGCCCCTGTTTGGATTTCTTTATTTGAATCTGCACCTTTAAAAAATACACTTTTCTACGGGATAGATGCAGAATGAGCTCACTCATATGTGGGAACTAAAGACACACAGCAAGGCAGCAACAAAGGGTCAAGGCAACATAAGGAGTGGTCCACACAATTAAGTTTTGGGGGGCGGAAGGGAGAGTTGGAGGGGAAGGGGATTGGGATCCTTGTCGGGGAAGGTGGGTACACTGGTGATGGGTGTGGTGTTGGGATTATGTACATGGGAAACCACCAATGGCAGTATTGTAAACTATAGAACTTTAATCAAAATTTAAACAATTTTTAATATTTTTTAGAGCATTACAAAGCCGTTCATGATTGGATTTCTGTCATGCAGTATTCCAACGCCCATCCCCTCCACCAGTGTACATTTCGCCAGCACCAGTGTCCCTGTTTCCCTCCCATCACCCCCCACTCCCACCCCCCGATTGCCTCTATGTCAGGCTCTTCTCTCTCTCTCTCTCTCTCTCTCTCTCTCTCTCTCTCGTCGTCTCTCGTCTCTCTCTCTCTCGTGTCTCTCTCTCTCTCGTCTCGTCTCTCCCTCTTCTCTCTCTCTCTTCCCCCCCCTCGTCCTTTTGGGCATTGTGGTTTGCAATATTGATACTGAAAGTTTACCCAGAATATCCTGTACCTACTAAACCCTCAGCTCCTGTCCAGCGTGATCATTCCCAGCTATTACTGTCATAGAGGTCTCTTCTCTATCTTACCTGCCTTCAGCCCACACAGCACTTGTAACCACCATTAACTGTTCCAAGTATTAAACAAAATTTTAAATTCCTTCTCTAGAGGGATTGTCCCTTTCATCATTGGACTTGTTCCGGACCCCCTTAGCATCTGGGATTATGTTTTTAGTTGTGATCAAAATGAAAATGATCCAGTGCCACTGCTGCTTTCTTGCAGGAAGTGAGCTGTTTATCTGCGCGTCTCCCTCCCCAGGACTCCCAAGGCTCAAGCTGAGATGATTGTATGGTCCAGCTTCCAGCGCCGCCTGCGAGAGCTCCAGCCCACAGCTAGGCTGGGCCAGCACGTCCACCGTGAGCTCCATGCCCCCTCCCACCACGGTCCTGCTCTTCCCTGCGACCCCTGGACCCCTCTGGCCTTGACGTCATGACTAAGCCGGGGGTGATGCCTATTCTGTGCAAGGCCCACTTTTCTCCTCCATAGCGCGAGTCTGGAGCACCCAGAGTTTGGAAAGATTCTGGGGCTTATCCCTGTGTGATGCGACTCCCCATCCTGACGTCCTGTCCTGAGGAAACCCTGTCACTAGATAACTCACAATGGGAAATTCCTCTCCCTTTGGGGGAGCCCGATATACATATATACATATGTGTGTGTGTGTGCGCACATGCGTGTGTGTGTGTGTGTATGTGTGTGTGTGTGTGTGTGTGTGTGTGTGTGTGTGTGTGTGTGTAAAGGGCTGGTGCACTGGTCCCTAACTGGACAATCACATCAGAACATCATCATCATGACCCCATTGGGTGCATTTGGGAAATCCTGAAAGAGCTTTGCAGGATAAGGTGGCTCAGGGGAGAGGTGCAGGCTGGCCCTTCAGACCAAATGGATGGACCTGGGTGCTGGCAAGTCCTTGCTCGTTTGATTCCTGAGCCTGTGGCTGAGGGGTGTAGAACATGGGGGAAGGGAGTGCCAGGAGCACTTTCAAGGGCCCAGAGGTGCAAGGCTTTGTTCCCTCACCTCAGTCCACCTCAAAGGAAACAGAATTGCCAAGAGGGGAGAAAAAGTTAAACTTGAGGAGGAAACCCTCTTTGTGTGAGGGTCATGCGATGGGCATCGTAGATGTGGCCGCCCTGCCCTTCCTGCCCAAGGCCAGGAGGCAGGACAGTGGCCAAAGCAGCTTCTCAAAGGTAATGGAATGCTTTGATGAATTTTTTTTTTTTTTTTTTTGCTGACAAATTTGATTTGGTTTTGAAAAGCAGCTCAAGCTTCTAAAACTTGAAAAGCACCTGTTTTCTCTTGATTTTAGCAGGAGTGCTAAGTCTGGTCAGTGTTTAGATTACAGGGATCATTGGTTTAATGTTGCTATTATTTTGACTGTCCTACCTCTTTCATAAGGAAAATTTAAAGTACTTGTCAGCATTTTGACTTGAGGAGCCGGCAGGCACACCAGTTGGTGCTCAGGGTTTACTCCTGGCTCTGTGTTCCAGGTGCCATAGGTGGTGTTGGGGGGTAAAAGTAGGCATGTGAAAGACAAGAGTTTAACTCCCATCCTATCTCTCTCGCTCCAGTATTCTGACTTTTAATCATAGTTCTGGTTGAAGATTTGGAGTTCCAAATGTATTAAAGAAAATCAGTTTAGGATAACATCATTGATCCTCCCCCCACCCCATCACTATTAGAGCTTTGCAGGTGATAGGATTAGGCATTTTGTAATTCACACATTGCTTACTTGGTATGTTACAGAATCCAATTTCTATTTGTGTTGTCTTTATTCTATTCGTCAGGTACAGGAAATCCATATGAAGACATTAACACGTCTTTTTTTTTTCTTTTAACTCAGATTTAAATCTTAATTAGCTCTGATTTTGCAAGGGCGTATTTTAAGTTTCTTCATTTCTGTTACCTAGGAAAATCAGATAAAGCTGCTCCTATCTGGAAGCTGTCTAATTAGTAGATGATTTATCACTCTGACAAGTATCTAATTAAAATTCTCCAGGAAGGAAAATTTAAATGATACCATGTTCCTTTTCAGCAGATTCTGACCTATAGTTCACAAATCCACTTGAACTGCTCAGAAGCAACAGAAGCAAACCAAAATTGCTCAGATGTTCTCAAAGAAATGTTTTTCAATATTTTGATGCCCCCTTCTCCCATTTTCTTCTCATGTTCCCTAACTAGAAGACTCACATCAGAATTCCTTGGTTCTCTGGAAGAGATAATAGCCGTTTTTCCCAGCCAGCATCCAGCGCTGTGCCCTTGGAAATCATGATGGTTGGGGGTCGGAGAAATAGTACAACAGGGAGGGCATTTCCTTTGAACATGGCCGTGTTCCAACCTCAGCATCCCAAGCCCAGGTGAGTGCAGAGCCAGGAGTGTCCTCTGAGCATCTCCAGATTCGGGCCCCCAAATGAACCAAAAAAAAAAAAAAAAAAAAGGGAAAAGAAAACCCTGATGTTCCCCCCCCCCCCCCCCCCCCCCCCGCTTATCAGCCCTGCCTCCTGCACTGCCCAGCAGGCTCTTCCCTTCTCTCAGGAGAGCCCAACAGAAAGCCCACAAATGCCGGATTCATCTGAGCAGGCGAGGATGGTTCTAAGTAACAGTGTGAGCCAATAGGCTGGAAAGAGGGGCAAGGAGCAGGAGAACCTGCTTTGCGTGCAGAAAACTCAAGCGGGGAAACTCAGAAACAGCTTCCTCTCCCCCAACCAAATAATAAATTTAAAAAGACTTTGATGATTAATTACCATGGAGCTAGGAACCTGATAAGCCACCATTGTGTCTCACTTCTTTGGGTGAGGTTGTGTTCAATTGTCTGCTTTCACGTGCACAGGTTGCCTTGGGGGTATGGTGTGACCTCCAGAGCCCATCTGGAGTATTGGAAGCTGATTGTTCCCTCCCTGTTCTGTTCTCTGAGGTTTGCTAGGATTGGAGAATCCTCATTCTTTTGGATCTCTGTGATCAGGAAGTTCCCATCATTCTAACCTGAAAGTTTGGTTGTTGCCATCGACCCTATCTGCACTCTCACCCTTTCCTTGAACACTTGCTGCCCACACCAACTCTCTCCAGCCCCGTGGGCCAATTCTAGTTTTAGTTACCTGTGGAATTCATAGCTGTATTCTTTTTTTTTTTTCGCTTTTGCTTTTTGGGTCACACCCAGTGATGCACAGGGGTTACTCCTGGCTCTGCACTCAGAAATTACCCCTGGCAGTGCTAAGGGGACCATATGGGATGCTGGGAATCGAACCTGGGTCAGCCTGCATTGGCCGCGTGCAAGGCAAGCGCCCTACCCGCTGTGCTATTGCTCCAGTCCCCATAGCTATAGTCTTGATGGGTTGAAAAGAATTTGTGATGTTGGGGTTGGAAAGAAAGGATCTTATTCAGGAAGATAAACTAGCATTTACACACAACTTAACACACAGACTATAATCACAGAGTATAATTGTAGGATATCAAGACTTTAACCAATTTGCTTTACTTAATTCAATCTTAGAAATAAGTGTATAAGGTGTTGGATTCCTGAGAAGCGTGCGCGCGCACACACGCACACACACACACACACACACACACACACACACACACACATAAAAGGATTTCAAAATCCACGTCTTCTTGCTCAGCAAGTTGGGACAGAGACCAGGTCTATGGAAATAGGACCACAGTGGCCAAATACCATAGACACAAACAGATATAAAAACAACAACAACAACAACAACAACAAAAAAACAGTAAAACCTTTAAAAAGCTACAGATAATTATAATGATGTGAAATCTTGAAAGTAATTGCAATAATTGCAGAAACGAATGGATAATTTAGAGATTCTTATTTCAATGCTGTGGAATAGATGTCACTGGTTTTTACAGATGACCCTTAGCACTGTTGAGGTCAGCTGCCTCACAAAAGTCTTTAATCCAGGCTATAGTCTGTCGCTCCCCATCACTGCTGTCGGGGTCAAGCACGTGGGACCATACCTACAGGGCAGTGCTATCAGCACTCAGGTGAGAGGCTGTGGGCAGTACAATTTCAGGGCTGGACGTTAAGGGATTGTTTCAATCTCAAGAGCTTGCCAGTTTATTTGTTTTTATTGCTGTATGTCTTAATTCCATTGCCTTTGAGCCTTATCTTGCTTATCCTTCAGGTCTCAATTTTAGGCAAACACAAATTCTTTATTCAGATATGTTTTTAGTATAAAAAGTAAGCATGACTTTCACTGAATAAGAGAAAATTAATGTGACTTAGAGACCAATTGTCGCACTGAAGGCAACTAGAAGACTTGGCTTGGGCCCGAGTCTGGGAGTTTAATAATGATGCTCCAAACCTTAAGATGCTCCAAACCTTAATGATGCATCAAACAAGGAGCATTAGTGATGCTCCTTGTTTGTTTTTGGAGGAATCTAGGAAATCAACTCATTTCTCTAAAAACTAATAAATAAAAAGAAAGATTAAATCTATTTCTTTTACAAAATATCCAGAATGGATAAGTTTTTCTTTATAGAAACATCCTACAAAGAATTTTTAGCCAGAATAAAAAAATTCTGGCTAAAAAGTGTAATAGAAATAGAATATCATCCTTTTGTAACTACCACTGAATTAATGGGCCTAAGCAATATAATGAATAGCTTCTAACAGCACAGAGACAGTCAGCCATTATATGCCTTGGGGTGGAAATAGATGTTACTGCCTATGCCACTAAAATTGAATCCATACAAAAGTAAAAAGGATATTCTGGTGTTATCTATTGTGTACTCCCTCACATTGTGAAACAGACATAAGTGGAGCTAGCGTAAAATAGGGTTGAAGTAGTCATGGAAGGAAAAGATGCTTATAGTCTGTTTGTACTGGGCCAGAGGACCTTTGGACCGGCCAGACAGCAATTGTTTCATGAGACCCAGTGGGAGAATGAGAATCCTAATCACAGAGACTGATGATTATGTCTTCTAACAGAAGACAGAATCAGTCACTGATTATGTATAGCCAAGATAGTTAAAACTTGTTAAGACTAATTAAATCTCTTCTTTAACCATGTTAACCAAAGCTTCCCCTCTTCCCATTAAAATACCAACTTTGTACCTTTTCTTCAAACATACATTTTTAGGTCTCTATCTAAAACGACTCTCTGAATTGCAGTTCTTTAATTCCAAAATTAATGCTTAATTCTTTCTCCTTTTCGACCTTTTTTTTATCACTAGGTTAGAAGTTGGTACTTATCACTCAGCTTCTGTTGTAATCAATTGATGGCCTATCTTATCCATCTTCAGGCTCAACCACTTCCTCCTTCCTGCTGTAACTGGATTACTGCATTTACATTTTCTGTTCCTAAATGGTCTTTCATAGAGATTTTAGCAAGTTCCAGTCCCACCAGCAATGAAAGAAAATACCTGTTTCTTTTGCACTCATGATCGGTTATTATTAGGTATTTTTATCCTAGGGCCAGAGAAATGGTATAATGGGTAAGACACTTGCCTTGCATATGACAAACCTGGGTTTGATATCTGGCACTCTACATGATCCCCCAAGCCTGCCAGGAATGATCCCTGAGCACAGAGCCAGGAGTAAGCCTTGACCACAGCTAGACATAGCCCAAAATCAAAGGGAAAAGTGTGTATTTTGCCCCATTCTTACCAACTTAAACTTCCATTTATGGGATCATAATTGACATTGATTGTCTTTTTTACATATTTGAGAGTACTTTGTATTTCCTTGACTATGAAATGTGTAGACAAAGATTAAAAATAGATAAATCAAAGTGGCACCAGCAAAATGTCTGGGTAAGCACTTCAGAAAACTTGACCCAACATAAAGGCAATGATGCAAAGGGCGAAAATGGTTAGAACCAACATTTTTGGAACTCTGGAAACCAGCCAGTAGCTTTCAGGAACTCAGAGTGCATTTAAGAGAAAGTAACTGAATATTGGGGTTGGGGAGATGTCTCAGTGGTACAGCACATGACTAGCATGCATGAGGCCCAGAGTTAAATCTGCTGGACCCCTGCTCTATCCCTGAACACCACAAAGAATGGACCTAGTGATTCAGCACCACAAGTCTTCAGTAGCACCAATCTTAGAAGCGCTGTACTGTTGGCCAAGTACCATCGGGCATTGTTTGGGAATGGCTGGGTCTCCCCACTCACTACCCAGTATCACTGGAGTGACCCCTTAAAAAAGTAATAAAAAGGGATCTCTTCTTCCCAAGGCTTGTAAGTATTTGAAAATACGACCTTGGAAGATCCCATTAGAATCCCTCATTCTACTGGGGGAGGGAGGTATGGGGCCTCTGAGCTGTGGAGTAGTCTGTGCTCACAGACTAGCTGTGCTCAGGGACTACTCCTGTCTCTGTGCTCAGGGGGCCACAAGCAGTGCTGAGAACAGAGCCCTGGTCAGCAACCTGCAGGACAAGTGCCTTACCCAATATACTATCTCTCTGGATCCTTATTTCCATTATTTGGTTTGGGGACAACACAGGGCTTATTCCTGGCACTGTACTTGGGCATCACTCCTGGCAGAGCTCAGGGAACTATATGGGGTTCTGGAAATCGACCCCAGGTTGGCCATGTGCAAGGCAAGCACCCTACCCGTTGTGCTATCTCTCCAGCTCCTCTGGACTCTTATTCTTAGTGGATTTGATGTTGACTTCATTAGAGCTACAAGCCTCTCCCCAGTGAGGCATTTGTCGAAGGTTGTATCAGCAAGGATATCTGAGGCCATGGATAATGATTGGGACAAAAAATACACTAACTGTAAACTTTCAAGAAATAGCTGAAGAATGAGACATCCACAGAGGCTTTTTCAACAGATTCCTGAGAATCCACAAGATCCTGCACACCCCCACACTTGTACAAGTTCAGGAAGGACCTCAAAGTCCTCAGACTCTCATCTCAGCTGGCCTTGAGAGCTAGGACAGAGTTTCTGCCTTGGTGTCCAGGGTCCAGCTGAGGGCTTAAAGGATGCCTGGTATGGACACAGAGCCCTTGGTAAAGACTGGGGGAATGTGCAATTCCAGATAGTTCAGGAACTATCAGCAAAGTTAAACAGAGACTCCAGTGTCAACAGAACAAAGAATACAGACTCTACAGAATCAGCTCAGAAAAAGTAGCTAAACAAACATCAACAACTGACTGAACATGACCTCACTGGTGAATTTCATCAAATGTTTTAGGAAGAATTTACACCCACCCATCACAATCTCTTGTAATAATAGTGGAAGGAGACTCCCACCCCACCTCACTCTTTGGAACCTATTTTTTGAAAAAATTGTTACAGGCTTACTACCATTTCTTCCAATTCTCCCCTCCCTCACTTCCCCTCAGGTAACCTTAATCTGTTGTCAGTGTCCACCGATGTATATTTTTATCTCATTTTGTCTGTTTATCAACTTTATATCAGTATATTACACACATGGGTGAAATGATCTAATGCTTGGCTTTTCCCTTCTGACTTATTTCATTTCATATAACCCCTTGACTTCCTTATCCTTTTTTAGCTAATGGAAAAAAATTCCTTTTAACATAGCTGAATAGTATTCCATTGTAATTTTATGTTAAAGAGCATTCTATTGTATAAATATACCACTTTCCCTTTATCCAATTATCAGTCAATGAGCACATCAGTTACTCCATATTTTAGCTACTGGAAACAATGTCATATTATTTACCAAACAATTACCATTGCAACAGATATCAAAAGGATGGATAAAATAGTTTGTGTTAATGTTTTTAATATTATTTCGATAGATTGCAGGCTCATAGGCTAGCTCTATATTTAGCCTTTTTGTTTTTGTTTTTGTTTTGGTTTTGGACCACACTCGGTTATGCTCAGGTGTTACTCCTGGTTTACTCAGGAATCACTTCTGGCATGGTCTGGGGACCATGTGGGATGTCAAAGATACAAATCTGGTTGGCCGCATGCAAGGCAAACACCCTACCCACTGTACTATCATTCTGGCCCTCTATTCTTAGTTTCCTGAGGAATTTCCACAGTTTTTTCCTAAATGGTTGCTTCAATTTACATTCCCACAAAGAGTATAAGACAGTTCCTTTTCCTTCACATGCCTCTCAATATTTGCTATTCCTTTGGATGTAGCCATTCTTCAGGTGAGGTAACACATTGTGATTTTAATTTACATTTCCCTGATATCAGTGATGATAAACATCTTTTCTTGTCTGTCAGGCATAGCTATATCCTATTTGGAAAGTATCTGTTCAAATATTCTGCCCATTTTTGATTAGGTTACTTTAATTTTGTTGTTGTTATTAAGTGCTATGAGTTCTCTATATACCTTAGATATTAACCATTCATCAGATACGTGATGCATGAATATCCTCACTCGTTCAGTGTTTTTTTTCAGCTCTACCACTGTATCACTGTCATCCTGTTGCTCATCTATTTGCTCGAATGGGCACCAATAACATCTCCATCATTTAAAAAAATTTATCTATTTATTTTTTAATGTAGACAAAAGTCAACTATTAATACAATTCTAGAGTTGAAATTGATTAAATAACAAAGCTCCAATATTAAAATCATTAAGTTTTTAAAAATCAATTTTTATGTGAAAATAAATACCTCACCATGGGCTTGTTAAGTCCTTATCTAAGGAGTTACTCAGTTGTTTGTTGCTAGTTGAGGTTTCTGTGTTATTGTTTTTGTTTGTTGACTTTAATTGGCTTCTATGTTACTTTCCCACCTAATTTGGTGTGTTCCTACTGGAATTTCAGTATTGAGGAATTTGGAGGTGTTGTGCTGCCACATATGTATGTGTCCATGCAGTCTAAAGATTTCGGGATCTATGATCTGGGTCAAGGAGCATGTCCATGAATTTTAGCTTCTTGGTTTGCATCTCCTTAGAGATGTAGTTGTAAGTTGGTAAAGAGGGGCTGGCGGATGAGTCAATATGGTAGCAGCTGTGGGAAGTGACTTTATCACTTTAAAGGGCACAGTTACCACACTTCCACTAACATCAAAGTACCTGAGGTCTTCCACCAGTGTTTTCATGTTACTTCCAGTTTTCATCTTTACTATCTCGCTGTTTAGAAATTTTTTTCCTTTTGTTCTTTAATATTTTATTTTGCATTGAAAAATATCATCATTTTAAGAGTCACAATTGTATATCTTTGTCTTAGTTCCCTTGCGTTTGTAGTTGTGTCCCCAAAGACCTCTAATAATGATGTTAAGAACATATTTTATGTTATATTCTAGGTACTTTATGGTTCTGGGTATTACATACACGTCTTCAATTTATTTTGAATTAATTTTTGTAGGCAAAGGTAACAAGTAGACCAGTTTTATTCTTTTTCATGTAGCTGTACAATTTTCCCAACACCATTTGTTGAAGTGTTTTTTACTTTATTGTATGGTCTTGGATTCTTTGCCATAATGTTAATAACTGTGTGAATTCATTTCTGGGCTTTCAATTATATCCCAGTTGTGCAAGTGTCTATTTTTATTACAGTGTCATTGTTTTAGTACATTTCCTTTTTTTTTTTTTTTTTGCTTTTTGGGTCACACCTGGCGATGCACAGGGGTTACTCCTGGCTTTGCACTCAGGAATTACCCCTGGCCGTGCTCAGGGGACCATATGGGATGCTGGGATTTGAACCCGGGTCGGCCGCGTGCAAGGCAAACGCCCTACCCGCTGTGCTATCTCTCCAGCCCCTTCCTTTTTTAATGTAATTTGAAATCAGGTGGCACAACGCTTCTGGTTTTCTTTTCCTTGCCTCAGGATTCCCTTAGCTATTCAAGATCTGTTTGGCATCATGTAAACCATGGTATTTTTTTACCCATTTTCTTTAAAATGAGTATTGGAATTTTAACCTAGATTGCATTAAGTCTGTATTTTATTTTTAAATAAATGGACATTTTGAATATATTCACTCTTCCCATCATGTTTACATAATACCTCTCCATCTCTTAGTGTTTTATTCCATGTCTTTTAGTGATATCTTGTAGTTTTTATGTATAGGCCTTTCATCTTCTTTGTTAAACTAATTTGTATGAATAATAATATTTTGGAAACTATAAATATGATTGTTTTCTTAGTCTCTCCTCACTATTTGCATTTGGGAATATAACAGTCTATTCTAGATTGATTTTGTAGCCAGCCACATTTATATGCTCATTTTTTTCTAATAACTCTATTTTTTGGGGGGCCACACCCAGTGCTTCTGTGGGCTTCCTCCTGGCTTGCTGCACAGGAGTGCCTAATGGAGCTTGGGAACCATATGTTGTGCCAAAAATCAAACCCAGGCTTGTTATGAACAAGGCAAATGCCATACCTGCAGTATTGTCACTTCGACTCCTCTAATAACTTTTGAAACATTTTTTTTAATTTGGGGAACCATGATTTACAATATTGTTAATTATTTGGTTTCATGCATACAGTGTTCCAACACCACACTAGTCTTGCCTTGCTCATACCCTTTCTCTCTCTCTCTCTCTCTCTCTCTCTCTCTCTCTCTCTCTCTCTCTCTCTCTCTCTCTCTCTCTCTCTCTCTCCCCTACCATGATAAGCTCAGTTCTACAGACCGGTTCTCAGATTCTGCTGCCTTTTTATCCCCTTACTATGTTTCTTCGTATACCACACATGAAATAGATAATTCTGTATCTGTCCCTCTCCTTCTGGCTTACTTTGCTCAGCATGGTATTTCTA
Organism: Sorex araneus; assembly: GCF_027595985.1. NCBI lineage: Eukaryota > Metazoa > Chordata > Mammalia > Eulipotyphla > Soricidae > Sorex > Sorex araneus. Next base: position 333,128,860 of record NC_073313.1, on the reverse strand, counting down.
GATCAATCCATATAACTTGCATTACTTCATCTTCTCTTATAGTATTCCATTGTGTCTATGTACCATAGATTCTTTATTCAGTCATCTATTCTTGAACACTGGCTGTTTTCAGATTTTGGCTATTATGGACACTGCTGCAATAAACACAGGAGTGTAAATGTCTTTTCTCATAGTGTTTTTGAGTTCTTGGGGGTAGATGTCGAGAAATAGAACTGCTGATTCATATGGCTGCTCAATTCTTAGATTTTTTTGAGAAGAGTCCTGATTGTTGTCCAAAAAGGTCGAACTAATTGACATTCCCACTAGCAATGGATGAGGTTTCTTTTTTCCCTAAATCCATACCAACACTGGTGGTTTTTGATCTTTTGATAGATGCCAGTTTCACTGTTGTGAAATGATATCTCATTTTTGTTTTGATTTGCATTTCCCTGATGATAAGTGATGTAGGACATTTTTTCATTGGCCTTCTGTATGCTTTCTTTGTGGAAATTTCTGTTCACCTCTACTACCCATTTTTTGATGGAATTGATTATTTCTGTTAAGTTTTACAAAGCGTTTTAATGGAGTTTTCAGGGGGTGGGATTGATTTTTTTCCCCATAGAACTACAAATACTGATATTAGAATAGAAGTGGCTTAAAAGAGGTTGGAGAGGCCAAATAATCAAGACCTCCTTGATAGTTTGATGAAGCTAGAGAGAAGGAACATAGTTACTTTTAAATAAGGCAGTAGTCTGAGGTATATCCCATGATTGCAAAGTACTTGAAGGCAATCATCCGAGGAAGAATCAGTGGTGAAATCACAGAAAGGTGTTAGAGGGGCATGTAGGAGAGTTGTTAGTGGCAAAGGAGAAATGATTACAGCAGACAAGAATCTTTGAAAAGGCTCAAAACCCTTGTATCAAGCTTTACAAAACCTATGGTACCCATGACTTGTTAATAGTATGCAAGTTTCCTTAGGGGTAAAGACAGATTTTAGGGAGAGTCACTCTGGTTCCTGAAGAGATACATCTGGGAACCACCTGCTCCTTTGGGAGCAGCCCCAGATCTTGGGGGACTGGGGAATGAGTTTCAAAGAGGCTCACTTACTGAGAGAATGAGCAAGGCTTCCAAGGAGAAATTTCCAACATGTCCTCCACTCATGGTTATTAATAGAAACTGATTTTAGAACTCTATTTTCAATGGCTGTGGGAGCAGGAAGTCCACTTGAAAAGCTGGCAAGGGTATCTCCTGATCAGGCAGTTGTGGAACCCAATTAACATCTGTTCTATTTAGCACAGATGTCTTGAGCACCCCTTATTCTTAGCACAATGCTTGCACTGTGGATCCAACCAGGATATGTCATAATTGTGAAACCTTCTATAACAATCATTGAATCCATTTAGAAATAAATGTGTTTAGATGTTATCCCTTTTATTTACATATATTTATAAATCAGAAAAAGGCATTGGTCAGACATGCTTCTTAACTTCCGACTCAGAAAATGCTAATACTTCAAAATATCAATACTTCCTGCTAAGTGATGGAGTGACAGTGGCCTTGTTCCCAGTCTCCCCTGAATCAGGACAGGGACAAGCATACATATGGCTGCTGGAGGCAGAGAGCATTCAAAGACAAAGAGCTGTGCCCCGTTCTAAGCCTATAAAATGAAACACGTCTCTCCCATCCCTGAAGCTATATACAGATATTCACTTGCCCTCTGAGGTCATTTGGTCTTCAACTACGCGTTTTATGATGTCCAAATAGGCACTCTGAGCAGAAGAAAATACAAACACAAGATTTACTGGATATCTTTGGTTACAATAGAAGCAATATTAATAGATTTCTTTTGACACAAAGCCTAGCTCCTGATGTAACCCCACCACTGGTATTTGTGGAGGATAGGTAAGTTTCTTCACCTGCTCCAACCACCCTTTTCCTTGTCTACTTGGGATGCAATGCTCAGATATGTATGACAGGTGCTTTGAAGACTGGGGAAGACCTTATTAAGGAATATACAGAAGATGTTCAATAAATGCCTGTACTTGTTCCTTGGTTAGTGTAAGGAAGAGATAATACACACCAACTTACTATCAATAGAAGAACTCTTTGTTCTGCTTGGGAGCAGATGGACCACCCTGGGCTCCCCTTACTCCTAGATTCATTTGAATGACCAGGCTCAGAGCTTTGTCTAAATAGAACTTGATTGTATAAATGGATCCTTCAGCTCAAAAATATACAATTTGTTTCCTTCTCTGTCTGCCATCTCAGCCTTTCTCAGCCTCATGAATAATGTATGAACGTCTCCATATCCCCCTTTGCGCCTCTGGTTTCAGCCACAGAGCTAGAAAGAAGACCATACATCTCCTTCCATAGAAACTGTCATCGTCCCAAACACTGCTTGCCTTCTCTGGGTCTGGGCTTTTCACCTCCCAGGCTGACGTCAGTCCTGCCCTCCTCTGGGCTCTGCACGGACTGAATGGGGGTTCTGCACTGAGTCTCTGTCCTTGGCTTTTCAATAGCCATCGCGTGGGGAGCAAGACAGCGGAAGTGTCCATGGCACCAGCTGTCTCTGATGATGTGGCCCCCAAACCCTCGGGTCACCAAGCCAAGTGCTGAGTTGGCAAGAGTTCCTACAATCACAGAGTCATGGCCTCCACAGGGCATAAAGAGGAGCTTTGTCTTGGCTGCCTAAGAGATGATTAGATGAATAAAGCTGGTAGCAGGACTGCTTATTATTACCTGACCTCAGTTGATTCTGTGCCCAAGCAGTGAAATAGAGGCAATTCATGAAATTCCTTTTTCTCTCACACAATAATTATACTACACAAGCTGTACAAGCCTGCTACCAGTGGTATTTGCCAATAACGTTTTCAAACCAAATTTCACATGAACCTTTTTTCACTGTTGAAAGACTATCACTAAAAAAATCTTATTCATTTCTTTCTCATGCCAAGAGTCTCGTCTCTATCTTTGTTGGCCCACATGTCACAAATTCAAGCATGCCTGGGGTTGAATTGTGGGCTCAGTTGTAGAACCCCCTTAGTTCTAAACAATGGGGCTACCTCTGCAGTTTCCACATGCCTGGCCTGAGTTGAGTCCTCCATACAGATGACCTTTCTTGTCCCAGCTGTAGTCAACACCTTCTCTTTTCGAGAGTCCTATTCAAACAACTGTCTCCAAGCTCCTTACTCAAGCAGCTTCCTAGCTATTGTGGCAGTAAAGGAGCACCCACTTTTTCAAGATCATTGGTATGCTCACTTTGAAACGATTTCCCTTTCCTGCCCCTCCCCCCACCTGCAAAATTATTCCCATACCTCTTTTCTTGACTTGAGTTCCAAGTTAACCCTCCCTCTACAGTCCTGACTTTTTTGCTTCTTTCATCTGGGTTGGTCTACCAGTCAACTCCTCTCTCCTTCATCTTCAAAGTTTTCATCTCTACTATTTTTTTCTCTTCATTTTTTTTTCCTTTTTGGGTCACACCTGGCGATGCACGGGGGGGGGGGGGGGGTTACTCCTGCCTCTGCACTCAGGAATCACTCCTGGCGGTGCTCAGTGGACCATATGGGATGCTGGGAATCGAACCCAGGTCGGCCGCGTGCAAGGCAAACGCCCTACCCATTGTGCTATCCCTCCAGCCCACTTCATATTTTAAGAATGCTAAAGTCTCTTCTACTTTTTTTTCAAAGTACAAAATCATTCTGTTTACCCTCCCCTTTTCCTAGCTTTCTCCATCATTAGCAAACTTTTTCTCCTCTTTCTTTCCTCTTCCGTTAAACTCCACTTTAAGCTTTTCCTTGCAGCTTCTTCCTTCGTACTACTTTGCAATTGTCCTGGAAAAGTTTTCCAGGTATCTGGAAGGCTAAATCAAGGAGCTCTGCACTCACTCACCAAGGCCTCTTCAGAGAATTTAGTTTGATGGTTTTGGGTTTTTTTCTTTGGCTAGGTGGGGAGGTGGGCGGGGGTGTTTGAGGCCATACCTAGCGATGTTCAGGAGTTACTCCTGGTGCTGCATGCAGAAATCACTCCTAGCAAAGCTAGAGTGGGGTGGGATTTGGAGGGAACAACAGGATGCTGAGGATTGAACCTAGGTCAGCCACATGCAAGACAATCTCTTGCCTCTACACTCTCCTCATCAGAGTTCTCTTCTTGGCACACTGTATTTCTCTGTTCCCACACAAGTCATCTCCATTTATCATGTCTTTACTACCTTGTGTGTTGAGATCATATTGATCAAATACAACCAATTATGGCCACTGCCCTTGCCTTCTTCACACTGGTGTAAAAGTGCTTGACCAACATCTCCACTTGGATAATCTGTTGTCTCAAATATAATAAGTCAAAAATTAATCTTTGCTATCTCCTTGAAAGACCTGCTTTTCCTCCTGTGTTTTTCCATCCTTATAACACACCCACCATGTTAGAATGCCAAGCTATTGGCACAATCAACTTATGTCTTTCCTTTCTGTCATTCCCCACATTCAAATAATCATTTGGTCTCTGAAAATTTTATCCTCTAAATGTTCCTATAATTTGTTCTTTCTCTCAGTCTACCCCTAGCACTCTCTTTTCAGCTGTCACTAATATTAAATTTACCAGATTCATTTATGTTGCAATTGAATTTTACTGCCATATAATACCTGATAGAGAGTATAAAATTAATATCTTAATGTTTTACTTTTTAATATAACAAACAAATTAAATTAAAAAATTTTAATTTCTACCTGAAGTCTACTTCTGGAAAGAAAAACTCTTCATCGTTTTCCTTATTCTTCTTGCTAACAACATCAATTCCCTTGACATTATATTGGAAACAATGTAAATAGACATTAAAGGATGTAAAGAAGAAAGCAAACCAGTCAGGCACCTTGGAAACCAAGGAACCTCTATTATGTCAGAAAAATTCAGCTAACCCACAAAGCTTAAATGTGGTCAGAGTTGCAGAACACAAATGATGTTCAGGATTCAATGGGAATGCTATCAAACTAAAATTTGAAACATTCAATAGGTGCCATCATCAAGAGTTCAGAGAAGTGGGCAGAAAAGACAGCAAAATGGGCAAGTGCACAGACCCAGGACTAAGCCCTGAGAACTGCTGGTATAGTTCAAAAGCTGAAAAATGAAACAAAAAGCAAAAATAGAGTTCAGAAATGTTATGATAATTTGACAAATACTTTTCATAAAGTGTCCATGATAGATGTTTTAGTAAAAAAATATGGATGTGGGGCTACAAGACGAGTACAGCAGATAAGGTGCTTGCCCTTGCATGCTGCTCACCTGGGTTCCATCCCCAGAACCACATATGGTTCCCTAAACCCTGCCAGGAATGATACCTGAGCACAGAGCCAGAAGTAAGCTCTTAGCATGGTGGGGTGTGGCCCCAAAACCAAAATTATAAGGATACTTGGAACATACGTAAAATTACTTTAGCAAAGTAACAGAATATATAAAGGACCAAATGGAAATTTTAGAAGTGTAAAATATGAAAAATTAAAATTAAATGAACAGAGAGGAATTAAACAGAAGAGTGGAAGAGTAGAGGAAAGAATTTGTGATTTTGCATGAGGCTGATACCCAAGGACAGTAGATGCAAGGGCCAGGGGGATTGCCCCATAGCTGGAAGACTGCTTCATGAGCGGAGGGGAGAAGGCAGATGGAATAGAGAAGGGACCATTAAGAAAATGATGGCTGGAGCAACCAGTCGGAATTGGAGATGCATGCCGAAAGTAGATAGTGAACCAAACATGATAACCTCTCAGTGTCTTTGTTGCAAGCTATAATGCCCAAAAGTAGAGAGAGAATATGGGGAATATTGTCTGCCATGGAGGCAGGGGGAGGATGGATAAGGGGGGTATAAGCGGGATACTGGTGGTGGGGAATGTGCACTGGTGGAGGGATGGGTGTTTGATCATTGTGAGATTGTAACCCAAACATGAAAGCTTGTAGCTATCTCACATTGATTCAATAAAATTTTAAAAATTTAAAGAAAAACAAACAAACAAAAAAAAGAATTTGTGATTTTGAAGTCATTATTGGCTAAACCTGAATAAATAAATAAATAAATAAATAAATAAATAAATAAATAAAAGACACTGTAGCATTTATATTATTAGAGCCCCAGAAGAAGAGGGAAAAGGGGGAAAGAGTTAAGGTTCTCAAAAATGATTGATGTCAGAAAAATTAAATATTTTGTATTTGAAATTTATCATGAAATTTGCTTATACATGCTTGGACATGGAAGAGTACAATGCCTAGTGAAATGAGTCAGAGGGAGAGGGACAAACAGGATAGTACTCTTTTGTGGGATATAAAGAAACATAGTATGAGAATAATAATCAGAGACAGTGGAAACAAGGGCCAAGAGGACTAGTCCATGGTTGGAAGCTTGCCACAAGGAGGCAGGGAGTGGGGGTAGGAAGTGCAGTTAGGACAAAGAATGATCACTCTGAACAAGAACTGAGTACTGAAAGGAAGTTAAGTGATATACATGATAAACTTTCAGTAACAGTATTGCAAACGACAGTGCCTAAAAGGAATGAGAGAGAGTGAGGAGAGAGAGAGAGAGAGAGGTGAGAGAGAGAGAGAGAGAAAGAGAGAGAGAGAGAGAAGAAAAGTGTCTGTTAAAAAGGCAGAATAGGGGGTTGGACAGGAGGAAAACTGGGGACATGGGAACTGTGCGCTGGTGAAGGGACAGGTGTTGAAACACTGTATGACTGAAACCCAATCATGAACAACTCTGTAACTGTGTATCTCATGGTGACTCAAGAAAAAAAAAAGTGTGAGATGGGGTGCTTGAAAACTTTCCCAAACTGGTAAATTAAAATTAGCCTGTAGATCAAAAAGTGAAATAAATTTTAGACAGGCTAATCTCAAAAAACCCATGCCAAAACACACTACAATTAAAATGTGGAAAGCTGATGCTGAGTGATCAATTGCAAACCATAATGCCCCAAAGTAGAGAGAGAGTAAGAAGGAAATTGCTGGGGCTGGAGTGATAGCACAACAGGACAGGTAGGGCGTTTGCCTTGCATGAGGCCGAGCCGGGTTCAATTCCCAGCATCCCATATGGTCCCCTGAGCATGGCCAGGGGTAATTCCTGAGTGCAGAGCCAGGAGTTACCCCTGAGCATCGCTGGGTGTGACCCAAAAAGAAAAAAAAAAAGAAGGAAATTGCCATAGAGGCAGGAGGTGGGGTGAGGTGGGGTTGGTGGGAGGGATGCTGGGGACATAGGTGGTGGAAATGTACACTGCTCCATCATTTTATGACTGAAACTCAATCATGAAAGCTTTGCAACTGTATCTCACAGTGATTCAATTAAAAAAAACTTTTAAAAATAAATGTGGAAAACTAAAGACAATAAAAAATTAGTGAAAAGAACCACATGCAAATTTAATTTGTATGGATAAATTAGTTCTAATGATAATAGGTTTTTCTTCAGAAACCAGAAGTATAAAGAAAGTGGCACAGAAATTTTCAGATACAGAAAGAGAAGATTTACCAACATAAAATCATACGCCCTTCGGGACAGAAGGAAGATATCAAGATATTTTAAGATGAACAAAAAAAAAATCAACAACAGAATTTGTTGCCAGAAGTTGTACCTTAAAATAATGCATCAAGTAAGTTCTTTAAACAAAAGGGGACAACAAAAGAAGAAATAGGGAGCGATAGCGCAGTGTGTAGGGCGTTCGCCTTGCACGCGACCGTGACCGACAGGGGTTTGATTTCTCCGCCCCTCTCGGAGAGCCTGGCAAGCTACCGAGAATATCTTGCCCCCTCGACAGAGCCTGGCAAGCTACCTGTGGCATATTCGATATACCAAAAACAGTAACAAGTCTCAAGATGGAGACGTTACTGGTGCCTGCTCAAGCAAATCCATGAGCAACGGGATGACAATGACAGTGACAGTGAAGAAAATATATTTTGAGCAAAAATTTGGATTTCTTCCTCTCTTGAGATTTATAAAATGATGGTTGAAGGAAAAAAAGGACACTGTTTAGTATGGTTCTAACGGTACACTAAGAAAATATTAAGACAATTATAACTGGAAGGGATGTAAAAATAGGTGAATTTTTAATTTTATTTAAACTGTAACATGACACCACCACATTATATTACCTGCGATTTTATAGTATATAATCTTTATTGTGTAAAAAAAATTTAATGGAGATAAGACTGTCATCCCATTGCTCATCGATTTGTTCGAGTGGGCACCAGTAACGTCTCTCATTGAGAGACTTATTGTTACTGTTTTTGGCATATCCAGTAGGCACAGGTAGCTTGCCAGGCTCTGCCGAGCAGGCTCAATACTCTCGGTAGCTTGCCGGGCTCTCTAAGAGCGGCGGAGGAATTGAACTCTGGTCGGCCGAGTGAAAGGCCAACGCCCAACCGCCCCGGAGATAAGACAAATGGACAAATGATGGAATTATTGAGCATAATAAGCAAAAGAAGAAAAAAAAACCTTTTACCTAAGTATCACATCTTAATACAAAAATATTCATTCAAAAGTGGACCATAGATTGAAATATAAAATGTAAATTTTTAGGGAAAAAACATAGGAGGAAATCTTTGAGAGCAAGACATTGGGAAAGAGTTCTTAGACTTGACCCCCAAAACATGATCCAGTAAAAGAAAAATCGGTGAATTTGACACCATCAAAATTTAAGATGTTTACTCTGTAAAAGACCCTGTAAGTCTTTTATGAAAATGAAGAGACCAGCCACAGGAGAAACTGTTTCAAGCCATGTGTCTGATAAAGAACAAGTATTTTGAATATATAAAGAACTTTCAAGCTCAGCAGTGAAAAAGCAAACAATCATTTTAAAAGCGGGCAACAGAGATGGAGAAACATTAAACATTAAACTGAAGAGAATTACATTTTTTATATGCTCACTTACATTTAGTGAGTACATAAAAAAATTCTCGAATAGGCATCAGAAAAAAATGAAAATTAAAATCACAGTGAAAAGTCACGACATGCCCATCAGAATAGCTAAAATAAAAAGTGCAGGAGGCCAGGAAGATAGAGTAGGAGTTAGGGAGCATGTATGACAAGCACCTGACCCAGATTCTATCCCCAGTACCACACAGCCTCCCAAGCATCACTCTCCAAGGATTGCCACATAGGACCCTAGGGGTCCCTGAGTCTTCAGGGCCTGAGCAGCTCTGTGTCCTCACACTGACCCCTACAGTCCCCTAAACACTGCTTAGAAGCTACTCTCCCCTCATTGAAAAAAAAAATGGTGGTACTCTTAAATCCTGGCATGGTGGAAGAGAAACTAAACACATTGATGATGGGAAGGAAAAATGCTACAGTAATCTGGAAAAAATATTTGCTATTTCTTTAAAAATTAAACATGTGGGGCTGGAGCAATAACACAGCAGATAGGGCATTTGCCTTGCACTCGGCCGACCCAGGTTCGATTCCCAGCATCCCATATGGTCCCCTGAGCACCACCAGGGGTGATTCCTGAGCGCAGAGCCAGGAGTAACCCCTGTGCATCGCCGGGTTTGACCCAAAAAGCAAAAAAAAAAAAAAAAAAAATTAAAATGCAGCTACCATAAACTACCATATGATCCAGGATATAAATCATCACTACTGGGTGAACGGTGATTTATGTTCACACACCAAAAAAATCATACATGAATATTTATAGCAGTTTTCTTTTTTTCATTTGTAATCACCCAAAATGGGAAACAACCCAGCTGTCTTTTCAGGAGTTAATGGTTAAACAAATTGTGGTACATTCTTACTGTGGAACACTCTTGCCATGGTCTGAAGGCTTACATCTCCTCAAATTCAAAAGCTGAAATCCTAAACCCCAAAGGTGATGGTGAGTGGGAAGCAAGGTCTTTGGGTGGTACTCAGGTCAAGAAGGCAGAATCTCATAAACACGGTAAGTACTTTCTAGAAGAATTCTAAAGAGATCCCTAACCCTGTCCAACATGTAAAGATACAATAAGAAGTTATTAGCCACAAATGAGCAAGAGGCCCTGGAACACAAGCAAGAAGGCTTTGTTGCTTGTGTTCCAGAGCTGTGTGAGATCAATTCTGCCATTCATAAGCTATGCACTCTGGTGTGTGTTAGAGAAACCCCAACGAGCTCAATAATAAAAAGGAATGATTAGAACAGGTGATTCTTGAGAATTGTGCTAAGTGAAAAGAAGGAATCCCCTAAAATTATTCACTGTATGATTATATTTATATAACAGTTTAATTTCAAAATAAAAATTACTAAATAAATAACTACAGGGGGTCAGAGGGATAGTACAGTGGATAGGACTCTTGCCTTGCATGCGGAGGACCAAGGTTTGATCTCTGGCACTACTTATGTTTCCCAAGTGCGACAGGACTGATCTCTAAACACTGAGCCAGGAGTAAGCCCCAAGCAGCACTGGGTGTGGCAAAAAACAAAAACCAAAAAAACAAAGACCAAAATAACTACAGAAAAAAATTCTTCCTTCTGCTCCTTCTAAGGAGGCTCAGGAAGATAGTTTTGTTTTACTGACCAGAGAAGTGGATATAATAGAAGGCTAAGGAAATGTACCAGAGGGAGGGAGGGAAAGAGAGAACCTGTGACAGGGACAAAGGCAAGAGGAAAGGAGGGGTAACCAGAGCTTTAGATTGAAGGCATTTGCCATAAGAAATTGATGAGAAATCAAAGTGGGAGCATAAGAAGACATTTAGATAAGCTTCTAAGAGATACTATTGTAAGATGACATGTAAGACTCTACTCAGGGTCTAGCACATGCTCCCCCATCTTTTTGTTTGAAGGTGAGAATTTTGTTTATTTCAACTAGACATGATGACAGTGATCTGCATGTTTCATCATATTTAGTGATTTGTCTGGGGTTTGACCTTTAGGTAAATTACCTCCTTAGAGCTGTGATAGGAGGAACTCTCATGAAGACTGTTCCATGTTGGTGCAGAGGTGGGCTCAGCCACCGGAGCGGAGCAATCCTTGGAAATGCTCCTTCAACCAAGGGAATGCAGTGAATTGAGAATCAAAAGTATTATCCTGGGGGCATGCTTTGCAGGCCCAGATGTGGGACATGGAAACACCTACTTATTTGACTAAGGGAGGATGGTATGGCCTATCAAAGGCACGTTCAGAGATATAGCACAGGGATAAATGCCCTTCCATTCAATGTGGCTGATCCTGGCTCCATTCCCAGCACAACAAATTGGTCCCCCAAGCACCTCCAAGAGTAATCCCTGAGTGTTAATAGGTGTTACACTGCTCTCCTCCATCCCCTTGTCCCTCCACCCACCAAAAAACTGTGTTAAAGGCACTGATTAAGAACCAAGGAGATGGCTTGAAAGACGGGAATGCCTCTTTGAAAGAGATCTCTGCACTATATGGTCTCCCAAGCACTGCAAGGAGTGAACCCCAAGTTCTGAGCTGAGAATAGCATCCAAGCACAGCTGGGGATAGTACCTAAAAACAAAACAGAAAAAAGAAATAGAGGCACAGGCTGAGAATGAGTAATACTAACTCAGCACTGTATGTAAGTGCCCAGTTTGCACAAAGATGGGGATCTCTCCCAGACGAGGTCAAAGGCCTACATGACTAGACATGCCCAGAGCTCTGTCCGACCATGGAGGTGCCAGTAACCCAGGAGCCCACAGGCTCCACCACATGTCCACTTTGTGGTTAAACACTCCCAGACCCTGCAGAATGGTGGCCCCCAGGTGGACGTAGAGGTTAAGAGGTACACAGGGCCCAGTCCTAATAATTACCTGTGGTCACCAGACCAGAGCCCAGCTCTGGGGCAGAGAGCCAGGCAGCGGGGAGAGCGGAGACGTGCTAGGATTCAGGACTGCTGGCAGGGGAAGCAGAGTGTGGTCGGGACCTGGGGCCCTCTCAGCAGGTCACGCCAGGGCACCGCCCAGTACTGTCGGGGAAGGCAGGGACAGTGGGTGAGACAGCTAGAAAGGCCCAGCGCGGGGTTCCAGCACACTGACAGCTCTGCAGCAAGGCGGGTTGCTAGCTGTCAGGGAAGCTCACTCAGAAGGTGGCAGTGACTTCCCTTGGGGAACCCAGTAGGGCCAGAAGTGGGGTGCAAATGTGTGCCTCAGCCTGCGGAGGTCAGACCATAGCACACCTGCCCTGGGTGGTAGGTGGAAGTAAGGTGATGGTAGGGGGGACTTGGCAGGCAGACAGAAGCTTGGGGGAGACAAAGGTTGAAGGGGGGGTGGGGTTAAAAGTGGGGTTGGAGAAGCTGCTGCAGGAGAAAGATTTAGGGAGAATTTTTAGGAAGTCCCCGTGCTCCACGCTGGGTAACAACTTCCTTGCTGGAGTCTCAGTTGGAGAACGAGGAGGCAGGTAACGGGTTCATGTTGGGCTCTAGCCGTGCATCCCCTTGCTTTTTCCCTGGGGCCGTGTTCCAGCTCTCCCCTCTCCTGCTGCAGAACCCCTACGGCAGATCCCAGAATCTGCCAAGATTCCAGAACTCTGGGCTGGAGAGATAGCACATCGGGTAGGGCAGCTTTGCACACGGCCGAACTGGGTTCAATTCCCAGCATCCCATATGGTGCCCTGAGCACTGCCAGGGGAATTCCTGAGTGCATGAGCCAGGAGTGACCCCTGTGCATCGCCGGGTATGACCCAAAAAGAAAAAAAATACCCTTTTAAATTACTTGCTCCGGTACTGAAAACTTCAGAGTAGGCTGAAGTTTTGGGCCCAGCAGCTTGGACCTAAGCAGTGTCTGGGGGTTAGGGGGGTGAGGTTCAAAGCTCATGAACCTTCCATCTCTTCCTACTTGCCGCTGTGAGGCAAGATGGATAAGTTGGCTAGTAGCTCACACAGGTGGGTCCCTGGAGCTCCTGAGGTCCAGATGCTCTTCTCTTACTGACAAGCTTGAGTCCTAACTAGACTACCTGCCCAGAAGATGGCAGTTTATGCCAGGTCCTCGAAAAAGCTATAGCAATATGCACATATATTGCTATACATATTTAACATATTTAACCCAAGTACACATACTTTATATATTATTTATATTTGATATTTTATCTAAAAGTAACCAGAGGAGAACTGGGAAGATAGGTCAGTGGGCTGGAGCACCTGCTTTGCATTCAAGAGTCCTGGTTCAGTTCCTGACATACGTGGTCCCCAAACACTGAATTAGCACCTCCAGTGTGGCCTAAAAGCAAGTATTTCATAAGAGATGGTCACTAGAATAAAGTGGAATATAGAATTTATAAATTAAAAGAAAGAACACAGATTTGAAAGAACACAAAAATTGAGCAAGGGGCCTTAAGAGACAGCCCAGTAGGCTAGAGGGCAGCACTATCTCCATCACCTTGGGTGCAGCACTGGAGGCCCCTGAATCCTTCTAGGTAATCCCCAGCACTGTGATCTAGCAGCATGGTGATGCTCAGGCCCAGTTAGCCCAGCATCACTGGGAAGATCCCCCCAAGCCCCAGGCCTCTTGAGCACCCTTGGGTCCTTCCCCCAAAGAATACAGAAGTTAGAGGAATATGATCAGACGTGATGAAAAACGAACGAGCCAAGCTCCCCTTTGCAAACAGCAAGGTTCTTGGCTTGTACAGCTGTGCTGGGAGACAGGAATCTTGTCTAAGCAGACAGGAGCACTGGTGGTGGCTGGCCCTGTGTGAGTCCCAAGGGTTGGTCACTAACTTCCGGGATAGAGAGGTGGTTGTGCCGGCAGCAGTGGCCATACTTCCCTGACCCCTCTCTGGCTAGAGTTTGGTGACAGCGGCCCCTCCCTCCTCCAGCCTCTTGGAGGCCCTCAGCTTTAGTCAGTCCTTCCCCCCACCCACCCTTGCGGAGACACAGAGATTCCCCCTATAGGAATCTTAGTCTCGGACCAACACTGGTGGCAAACTGCAGTCTCTAATCAGGGGGACCCATTCGGTTCTTCTTTGAAAGGTTGGGAGGGGGACCAGGGAGAGGGTTCAGGGAGTAACTTCAGCCTTGAGTCCAGACCCCCGGCACAGATGGGAATAACCCACGGTCACTGAGCACCACTTGGCGTGGCCCCTATTGAAACAAACCAAAGGATGACACAAACAAGGCCGAGGGAAACCTAACAAAGCAGAAATGAAGATCAGGGTAACAGTATTACCAAGAAAAGATGAATTCCAGAAAAAAATTATAGAAAATCTCAGTGTAAAATGAAAATCACAAAGAAAATACCAACTGGTAAATGTTTATGGTCTGCTTCTATGTTTTGTTTTGTTTTGATGTGGCCACACACAGTGGTGCTTAGGACTTACTCCTGTCTCTGTGCTCATGGAGCACTCCTAGCAGGGCTCGGGGAACTATATGTGGTTTCAGAGATAGAGTCTGGGTCAGCCACATGCAAGGCAACTGCCCTACCTGCTGCACTGTTGTTCTGGTCCCCATGTTCCACACCTCATTTGTTTAAAATATGTAAAATAACAATCTTTGCACTCAAGGGGCTGAGGAGATAATTCAAAGAGAAGGAGCAGCCTTGCTTGCACCAGGTCCTGAGCTCGACCTCCAGCACATGAGGTCCCTTGAACACCCCCTGGCGGAGGCCTAGTGACCCCAGAACCTCCCCTCCAAGCCCTTCTGCATGTCAGGGCCCAAGCACCATACCATCAAGACTGTACCACAGCCTCGTAGCATAAGGAGAGGCCCTCGGACCCTGAGCACAGCTGGGAAGGGCCCACAAAAATTTTCAAACTAAAGAAGAAATTAATAGAATTGTAATTTTAGGGCTAACCTTGATCATTTGCTACATGAAATTTGGTAAGTAAAGTGATCATGCAAATAAAGGAATTAAAAAATATAATCAGTAAGCTTCTCAACACTTATTGTTTGCAAATACCTGAAATAGTCCCTTTAAAATAGCCCTGTGACTTTTTTTTGAGGTTATTAAAATTTTTCAATAAATTCTTAGACATAAACTCTTTGACCACAACCCAGCAAAATAAAGAATTAGTAAGAAAAATACTAAATAGTAGAATCCAAATACCATAAAATTAAGCAATAGTCTTCTAAATAACTCTTGGGTAAGAAAGGAAATAAAACATGTAATTAAATAGTGTTTTAAATATAACAACAACAATAATAATAATACCAAGCTTTCAAAACTATGGCATGTGAGAAAATAAACTCAGAAAATCATAGTCTCAAACATTATTTTTAAAATGTTCAAATGCTAATTTTTGTAAGGAATAGTGAAAATGAAACATTCAACCTGAGAAGAAAAATGTTTGGCTTTTTAAAAAATTAGTTTATTTCCCCCTTCCCTTCTCTTATTGTGATGACCTGGGGTCAGACACTTGGTTGCAGTGTACTTGGGTAGGTGGGACCATTCACTTTAGTAGCTGCACGCGCGCGCGCGCGCACACACACACACACACACACACACACACACACGAGTGCGCTCGTGCTCAGAGGTTTGCCGTGTGCTGGCTCTCATACACCTGTGGTGCCGGGAATCCCAAAGGCAGGCAGGGTTACTAGAATCACATACAACATGTGAAGTTTAGACTACAGTTGAACTCATAGCTCAGGATGCAAGGCCCTGGCTCTAACAAGTTGCCCCTTGTTGTTTGGCTTTTGTTGGTTTACTGAATACAAAGGGTGTTTTCACCTCTGCATTCTCCTATCTCTATGCCATACACTGTATGGATATTTTTTTTTTCCCAGCTCTATCGACAAATAAAATCTGATGTTGTGATATTTGTAGACATTGCAAAATAACCACAAATAAGCTGGTTAACATATCCATCACCTTTATAGTTGCCATTTTCTGTTTCTCTCTTTTCTATGTATGCAAGAATACTTAAGAACTAGTGGGGCCAGAGAGATAGCACTGCAGGCAAGGCACTTGTCTTGCAAGCAGCCAACTGGGTTCCATCTCCAGCACCCTGTATAATTCCTTGAACACGGCCAGAAGTGATACCTGAGTGCAGAGATAGGAGTAATTCCTAACATGTATTGACATCATGGTTCATATGACTCTTACCTATGATTGATGGGACCAGAGAGGTAGTACAGTTGGTAGGGTATTTGCCTGTACATGGTTGATACAGATTTAATCCCTGGTACCCAAAGCCCAGAAGGACTGATTCCTGAGCACAGAGCCAGAAATAAGCCCTGAGTGTGACCATAAAACAAATGAACAACAACAACAAAAATATCAGTTACTTGGGATGTAATAATAATCTGAAAGAACAGATTCGAACAATTACTTGGAGTGTTATTTCAATCTTTTCAGAAAAACTATTTCAAGCATATCATTACTACTGACAATACAAGCCTATAGAAGACTTTCTGATTTATGAAATAAAACTAAATGTATAAAATAAAAATTAAAAGTAAAAATGTAAAATGTAAAAATGACAGAGCTGAGGAAGTAGATCAACGAACTGAGCAAGTACTTTGTATGCAGGAGGCCCAGATTTGAACTCTGGTAACACATCTGGGTGTGATGCAAAAATTAAAATAAATCATAAATAATTAATTAACTAACTTAAAAGGACAGATGCAGGGGTAAGACGTGGTTCGGCAGTAGAACACTTGCTTTGCATCTTCCATCTCTGGCACTGCCAAAGTAAAACAAAACAAATTGCAGATCAATTTATGTTATTAACACAGTGGTAAATTTCCTAAATAATATATTAGTAAATCTTTCTGAAAAGCCTATTTGTTAAAAATATGTTTCACAGCCTAAATAATGGCTTATTGTAAACCCCACTGGACAATCAGAAAGAATGTTTCCCAAGGGAAGTGCATCTCCAGGAGTTGCCCAGGCCCCAAGCACCACGTGGAGGCCCCCTCTGAAAAATTAATAATGATATGCAATTTGACCTCAAAAAATGGTTTAACCTAACAAAATTTCCTGTAGAGAGCAAAAACAATTGGTAGCAATCTAATTCTACAATAAGGAATGGATTCACTGGTGTATTTGCTGATATGTCAATATATTTTATATAATACAATCTTATGTAGCCATTAAGAGAGACATTTTGAATGCATACTTAATGACATGGAAAGACAGAAATGTATTGCTAAATTAGAATTTAGCGTAGGGTGGGTATCACATTGAGTGAAATAAGTCAGAGGAAGAAGAACACAGACCAATGAACTCACTCATTTGCAGTATAGAAAGAAACAAAACAAGAGAATAGCAGCACATGGCCCTCGATTACAAAGCTGAGATTACCAAGCAGAGTGGACGGGCGCAGGAGAATGACCACGTGGACTAGAGGTAATATAAGGACATTGCGGGGAGAGTCAGGGGCACTTTGTTGGAGTGAGGTGTGATAACTGTCCATCAAACCCGTAAATGTTAACACTATTGCAAATACGTTGCCTAAACTACAATAATAATAAAAAATAATAAAAGCAAACAAGCTTCAGAAGCCAAGGTTGTATTCTGACTCTCAGAGCCAGAATTATGGTTAGCATGAAACTTTCACGAAGTCCAGGATTTATCTCCTGTAGTAGTTGTGTTGATGATCATAATCATACCTAAGTATATTAGAGAAATGTAAATTTAGGACTGGAGCAATAGCACAGAGGGTAGGGCATTTGCCTTGCACGCGGCTGATCCGGGTTCGAATCCCAGCATCCCATATGGTCCCCCGGGCACTGCCAGGAGTAATTCCTGAGTGCATGAGCCAGGAGTAACCCCTGAGCATCGCCGGATGTGACCCAAAAACAAACAAACAAAAAAAGAAATGTAAATTTATACTGAAAGCTTGTTAAAATATGTTCAACTATTACTTCTCAATAAATATCTTTAGAAATGGTTTTTTAATTAGTTTACCAGATAACATGCACCACTTTTTTTTACAGAGCCAAAGAGATAGGACAGGGTTTAAGGCACTTACCTTGAGGACAACTTGGTTCAGATCAATCCCCAGCACCACAGATGATCCCTGAGCACTGCCACGAGTGGTTCCTGAGCACAGAATCAGGAGTAAGCCCTGAGCACAGTCAGGTGTGGCCCCAAATCTCCTCCAAAATAAACATATAAAACAAATAAAATATGTTATTTCCACATGATTGAAACAAATTAGAAAGATATACACTAATATATAACAAGATATATGTTCATAGTAGTTACCACTGGCTTGTGGGATTTCCATTAAACTGATATTATCTTACATTGCTTACCTTTCCCAAATCTCTTACAGGCAACATAGCACTTTTATAATTAAAGAAATAAATAAGAGCCAAAACAAACATAAAAACACTGCATGAAGGCCACACCCTACATGTAGCTCAGGTTCTTTCTGTCGGGCTTATGAGCTACCCAGGACAAAAGTCGCAAAAGGAAATAGAAAATGAAGTTATTATTCTTATATTAATTACTATTATTATGGAGGCACAATTGCAGTCTGTTTGTGCCAAGTTCCTGTTATTACTTGAGTCCAAGTCTTCAGCGAATCTTTGTGCCCCTCTGGCCTGTGTCATCAGCACATCTCTGAGCAGCTCACAGCTTCCGAGTGAGGGAGAAATGTGGATGGTCCATCCTGTCTTCTGCAAGGACAAGGGAATTTCCCCAGGCCTGCAACAGAGTCCCAGATCTGGGACTTCATCTTAGGAGGCATTAGCTGGCAGGGTCCTAATGCTCTCTTGGTGATGTTGCTCTATGCCCTGAGTCAGGGAGCACACATCCCCACTAAACACTTTCCTGTCTGACTTGCCTTTCTAACATCA
The DNA here is from genome assembly GCF_027595985.1 of Sorex araneus. Lineage (NCBI taxonomy): Eukaryota > Metazoa > Chordata > Mammalia > Eulipotyphla > Soricidae > Sorex > Sorex araneus. Next base: position 333,110,218 of record NC_073313.1, on the reverse strand, counting down.
GAAGGCCCTTCCTGATACCCAGTCTATTCAGCATTCCTGAAATTGCTGTTCCCTAACTTAGGTCAGGCAAACAGAACTTCTTTTGCTTTTGGGTTGTGACTTTGGGTTACACTGAAGTCAGCCATAGTTGTCCATCCTGCAGGAGAGTTCCTATGGTTCATTAGTCTCCTCCTCTTCCTCCTCCTCTTCCATTTCAAAAGCCACATATCATAAGTGTATAACTCCAGGGTTTTGATCACATTTTCGGAGTTATGCAATCATTACCATAGTCTAGTTCTAGAACATTCCCATTACCTCTGAAAGAAAGCCTGCATCCAGATCTTGTCAATCTCTCCTATGTCCCCCTTTCTACCTGCCCCCTTAGGCTTCTGCTTCATACAGGAGCCAAGATTTTCAGGGAACGAGGCCTCTGCTCTGTTCTTTGAACACATAAAAGTGAAACAAAGAAGGACTTCATCCTCAGGAGGCAATTTTACATTAATTTTCCAACTAGAAACCAGAGTCTTAAACTGAAAATACATCTGCAGCCCACTACACTGTTTTTAATTAATTCTGTCATCCTCCCAATCACCAACTTTCATGTTAATATCATCAAACTAATCCCTTAATCAGCTACCCACTTCAGTCCACCCCCAAACATGTCATTTGATTATATGTACATATAAAACTCAATCCACAAAGAAGCCTGCAGACATTGTGTTTCCACTAAACCCAGACAGAGAAGGTCTCTAATCTGCCTAGCTTGTTTGAAAGATCTTAACAAAAATTGTCCTTATCCAATCTGTTTCTCAGAAAATGCTTCTCCTGTTCCAAGAGTCTGAGACTTTATTTGGGGCGGGGAGGGGAGGGCGGTAATGGGAGTGAGTGAAGAAGAAATCCTCCAAAACATAGAAATAAAGCTCAGGAAAAGACTTCAAATTCCTCTGGGTTTATATCTAAAGCTAAAGTTTCTCCAACCTCAAACCACCTCCCACTACCTCCCTGCCCCTCTCTCTCCCTCCTCCCATCTCATTTTAGCTGCCTGATAACTATTTTGAAAAACAGAAACAAGACAAATAGCCTCCTGAAACCTTTAAAAATAGGAAATTGTAGCTTCAACAGTCTTAGGAAACCAGCAACCCCAAATGAAGCTGATTTACAAGCAAATAACAGACCCCAAGGCTCAGCACCCACCCCCACCTGCTTGGGCCCCTCTGAGGTCCACCCACAGAGGTATACCTCTTTCTCAAAAAGATGAGAAAACCACTCTACAATCCTATAATGAGACCACAGATCCAATTTCTAAAAAATGATCAGAAAGGTGGACATAACTACAATTCTGCTAGTTCCCCTAGGGAGTTTTAAACTGCTAGAATCTTGTTTCAAGTTGGACCATTCCATATGGGTCCCCAACATCATGCCTGTGTGCGCATGAAGCATCCATGTACATATGCACACACATATCTGAGCATACATGCATGCACACACCTAACAGTGCCTTCCCATGCACTCCCCACACAGTCACACGCCTTTCTTGCTGTGGCTTCTTCATGATGCAGCCTTATACAAATAATGCACAGGGACCTTTCAGTTCTGAAAAGGTAGAGTGCTTGGAAGTAGCCACTCCTAACAAATTAAAAGCTGAACAGATGTAAAAATCAACTATTCCTCTTATGCCATAAGAGAAGAGAGAGCAAATGGCACTCAGCTGCCCCCAAGACTGGAGAGAGTTCAGGGAGTCTCTGACAGGAGGCGACCCCAGCTGTCAGTGACAAAATGATAAATTGCTGAAGGTTTGATGTGGGCCACGAGGAGATATTTTTAAATTTAATTTATTTTTATAACGCTGTTCACAATATTTGATTACATTTAATATTCAAATACCAATCCCACCACCATTACACCTTCCTACTACCATATTTCCATCCAGAACCCCAAATCCTGCATCCATAGCAGAACCAAAATAATTTATTTTGCATTGCTTATTATGAATAATTTGCTAAAAATTATCCAAAAAAGATTTCTTAGAGGAAAATGTGTGATGATTGTTGTATTTCACCCACGAGCCATTAAGCCTTCCTATAAGAGGTTAGTAACCTATTGCTAAAGGCTGAGCCTTGTGTGTTTATACATCACTGTATCACTCTCATCCCGTTGCTCATCGATTTGTTCGAGCGGGCACCAGTAACGTCTCTCATTGTGAGACTTATCTGTTACTGTTTTTGGCATATCCAATACACCACGGGTAACTTGCCAAGCTCTGCCATGCGGGAACAATACTCTCGGTAACTTGCCGGGCTCTCCGAGAGGGGCGGAGGAATAGAACACGGGTCGGCGGCATGAAAGGCGAATGCTCTACCGCTGTGCTATCACTCCAGCCTCGTTTATACATATATTTGTATAAATGTATTTCTCCCTAAGATTGGTTACCTTCTACTTTAAACCCCATCAAATGTGGTATGCTACTGTTGGTATATCAGTGGTGTAAAGTGTGAGATGTCACGGGCACAGTCCAGGAATAGATTGACTCATGGGTTAGGCTCATCCGAGGCTGTGGAGAGCAGCCATGAGTATGGCAGTGGTTGAGTTCTGGAGGTTTTTGGCTGCAGGGGTTGGGTCCCTTGGGGTAGGGAGGAGCCTCACCCACTTCCCCTCCGGGTCATCCCAAATGAAATAGCCTGGTGCGGGGTCTAACGGCATATCTATGGTGTATTGTTCTGTGCTCTTTTCTGAGAGATTTATTACTGAGTACTAGGAGATTTTTTCAAATGCCAAGACAACTTCATAATTTTAGTCTATTTTTTTTTCCCCTTTTGGGTCACACCGGGCAATGCACAGGGGTTACCTCCTGGCTTTGCACTCAGGAATTACTCCTGGCGGTGCTCAGGGACCATATGGGATACTGGGAATCAAACCCAGGTCGGCCGTGTGCAAGGCAAATGCCCTACCCCCTGTGCTATTCACAGCTGTCCTACCCACAACTTCATAATTTTAGAGCTTTACATCCCAGATGCTTCCAAGTTAAATGTTAGAGAAAAAATCCCCAAAACTTCTAGGGGTGGGTATGGGGAGAATGTAAGGAACTTAAATTTTTTGTTTTGTTTTGTTTTAGGCCAACACCAAGTGATGCTCAAAGATTACTCCTGGCTCTTTCTCAAGAAGATGAGAAAAGCGCTCCACAATCCTATAGTGAGACCCCAGATCTCATTTCCAAAAAATGATCAGAAACGTGTACATAACTACAACTCAACCAGTTCCCCTAGGGAGTTTTAAGTCACTAGAATCTTGTTTTGAGTTGGGCCATCTCACCTATGGCTCCCCAACATCATGCCTGTGTAAGATTATTCCTGACTCTGCACTCAAGAATTACTCCTAGCCATGCTCAGGGACCATAGGGGATGCTGGGAATTGATCCTAGGTCATCTGTGTGCAAGGCAAATGCCCTACCTGCTGTTCGAACACTCTGCCCCCATAGAACCTTTTTTTTTTTAATTTTTAAAAATTTTAGTGGCTCACTGCAAGATAGTTACAAGTTTCATGTTTGGGTTACAATCTCACAATGACCAAACACCCATCCCTCCACCAGTGCACATTCCCCACCACCAATATCCCTGGTATATCCCTCCTTTCCCACCCTCCAACCTTTTATTTTTAAATGTTCCAGTGCACTCTGTTCTCTTTGATAAGTCTGACCTCAGAGGAAACCAGCTAACCTGGAGTTGAATTATCAGAGGCTGGCTAACTCCAGAAGGGAAATATTCAAGTCCTGCTCACTCTAGTCAACCTCCCTTACCTAGGGGGAGAGGGAAAGTTTGCTGCACACAGTGAAGATCACAATCCAGAGATAAACTCACTCAAAACTGGGATCAAATTACAGAACTGTTGAATGCTGCCCAGACCCCACCTCACCCAGTAACCACATTTGACTACCAAGAAAAAGCTACAAAGCAGATCCAAAGGCAGAAATAAATAAATAAGCATGATTTATAGAGGCAGAGCAAGCATCAGAAATAAATATGGTAGCTGGGGATGTGGCTCGGTGGGAAGGCACAGTTCTTGCATGCATGAGACCTGGTTTGATCCCCAGCCCCAGTGTAGGACTCGGGGGATATTGACAGAGATGTTGGAATTATTAGGGCAAGGGTTTGAAGCAACTATAATTTATTTGCTATGAGTTTTACTAGATAAAGTATACAGCATGCAAGACCAGATGGGTAAGCAGAGAGATGGAAATTCTGAGAAATAAACAAAAGAAATAGAAGAAATTTTTTTAAAAAACCCAAACACTATAATAGAAGTGAAGAATGAAGAACAGATGGGCTTGCTAGGAGAACAGAAACATATGAGGAAAGACTCTCAGAACTTGAGAATGTATCAATAGAAACCTTCAAATCGAAAAAGCAAAGAAAATCAATACTGGAAAAAAAAAACAGAATAGAATACCGTGTCGAAGGACTCAAGGACAACTACAAAATGTATTACATGCATATGATGGTAATACTGGGAAAAAATGGAACAGAAGAAATATTTGAAACAATAATGACTGAAAATTTTCCCCAAGCCAATGACAAATAACAAACTACAGATCCAGAAGGCTCAGAAAACATCAAGTAGGATAAATGGCCCCCAAATTACACCCAGGCACATAATTTTCAAATTAGAGAACATCAAGGATAAAGAGAAAATTTTGAAAGAAGCTAGAGGGAAGGGAAAAAAAAAACGTTACCATAGAGGCACAAAAAATTCAAGCTGAGTTCTTTTCAAAAGCCACACAAACAAGAAGCATGGAGTAAGGGATCAGAAATGTAAGTCACTGAAAATTCCATGTTAGGAATGGGTGACCTTCCCTCATCTCGTTTCCAGCAACTTGGCAGCCACGCCCACAAGCCACCTCTGGCTGGCTCAGATAATCTTATCAATGGCCATGATCCAGTGACTGATTGTCCTTCTCTCTTGGAAGAGAGCATAAAACGACTCTCCATACTCATGCAGCTGGACCTCGTATCAGGCTGTTTCATTCGGAGCATGCTGGAGGGTGCAGGTGAGGCCTCTTCCCACCCCAAGGGGCCCAGCCCCAGAAGCCAAAAACTTCCAGAACTCAACCGTCACCAGGCTCACAGCCACTCTCCACACACTCGGGCTGAGTCTCACCCATGAGTGAACCTATTCCTGGAAACTCCTGGCCTCATCTCATACCTCACACCACTAATATTCCAAGAGTAGCACACCATATTTGATGGGGTTTAAAGTAGAAGGCAACCACTCTTAGAGGGAAATATATTTCTACATATATATATATATACATGTATATATATATACACATAGGCTGGAGCGATACCCCAGCGGGTAGGGCATTTGCCTTGCATGTGGCCGACCCAGGTTTGATTCCTCTGTCCCTCTCAGAGAGCCCAGCAAGCTACTGAGAATTTCGAATTGCACGGCAGAGCCTGACAAGCTACCTGTGGCATATTCAATATGCCAAAAATAGTAACGGCAAGTCTCACAATGGAGACATTACTGGTGCCTGCTCAAGCAAATCGATGAACAACTGGATGACAGTGCTACAGTGCATATATATATTATATGTAGATAAACATATATACATAATATGCACACAAGTCTCAACCTTTAACAACATGTCAGTAATCTCTTACAGAAGGGCTTAATGGCCCTTAGTTGAAATACAACAATCTTTACACACTTTCCTCTAAGGAAACATTTTTGGAGCATTTTCAGCCATTTATTCATAACAAACAATACAAAATATTTCGGTTCTGCTTTGAGGCAGAGGTTGGGGCTCAGGATGGAAACATCTGAAATATGGTGGTGGGAAGGTGTAATGGTGGTGGGACTGGTGTTTGAATATTAAATGTAATCAAATTTTGTGAACTACTTTATAAAAATAAAATAAAATAGAAAACAGAAAATTAAATAAAATAGAATAATTATTATTATTATTTATATTTTTTAGAATAAAAATTTTTTAAAAAGAAATGTAATTCAGCAGGTAAAGAGCATGTTTTGGGTTTTTTTAAATTAATTTTTTTTAAATTTAGGAGGCCCTGGATTTGATACCTGGCACCAAAAGAGAAGGAGAAGCAAGAGAAAGAAAAGGATAAAGAGGGGGGAGCAGGAGAAATAGAAGAATGAAATTAAGTATTTGTAATTGAGGAAAATGTTACCAAGCTAGAATTCTGTACGCTGTGAAGTTATCCTTTAAAAATAAATGAGAGTTGTATTCTCAAGCGAAAGCTGAGTGATTTTGTTGTCAGGATGTCTGCCATAGAGTAAAGGTTAAAAAAGTTTTCATAGGGCTGGAGAGATAGCACAGCAGGTAGGGCGTTTGCCTTGCACGCGGCCGACCCATGTTCGATTCCCAGCATCCCATATTGTCCCCTGAGCATTGCCAGAGTGATTCCTGAGTGCAAAGCCAGGAGTAACCCTTGTGCATCGCCAGGTGTGACCCCCCCCCAAAAAAAAAGTTTTCATAGAGAAGGAAGATAATATTTGTCAGAAGCTCAGATCTACACAAAGAGAGAAAGAGAAAAAGAAGAATTAGGTAAAGATAAAAATAATGAAGCGCACAAAAGACTTTGAGGAAGATGTGTAGGTTGGGCTGACCTCTTAAGATTTGGGGAAGACACACTGAGTGTGGGTCTGCATTTTAAGGCATCAATTGATGGAAAATCAGTTATCATGGAAAACCTGTTAACTCCTGAAGTTTAATAATTTTAAAATGTGAACAATGAGGAGGTGGGTGGAGAACGGAGAAAGGAAGAGACGAAAGTCAACCTCATGCATTATGAGATCCATTGGACAAGCCTTTATAGTGCCTAGTAATTCACTGCTTGCCACCTGCACCAGATGACCTCAGAGCCCACAAACAAAAATCAATCTGCTTATGACAACCCAGGGTTTCCAATGACAGACTCATGGATAGTCTTTCTAAGGACATATGAAAAATGCATGTGATTGCCAGTCTTTAAAAAGTTCTGCTGTCTTCAGATTTGCAGTCTTCAGATTCTCTTCACGGAAAACTCTACTTCTGGCATTGCTGAATCAGCTTTGATACAGGAATGGAGAACTAATACATTGAAAAATTTCTTAGGCATTTTGATTTACAAACTAATAATTTTGGCTTCCTGATGGAATATTATCCTTGGGTAATATTTGGAAAGAGTCTCTTGCCCGCACGCCTGGCTGTCTTCCCCGGGGCCCCTTGGAGGGGATGGGCTCCAGCTTCCCTCCCCCTCCCGAGCAGAGCTCCCGGTGGCCAAAGACCACCGGAACCTAGCTACAGTCATGCTGGAGGCTCCTCTCTACACGTTCGGACATGCCTCATGCATGAAGGTACTGGCAGAGAAACCCAGGTGTGTGTAATCCCATCAAGGGCCAACATCCAGAGAGAGACTTAAAAGCAAGTTCTCAGAAAGCGGCCGCGCTATATCTTTAGCCTACTTCTCCCTCTAGGAGAAACTGACAATCTTCTGAGAGTTTCCTGCAAGCTTCCCCTGGTGTATTCATATGCAAAATCCAGTAACTAGCTGGATCTCATTCCCCTGACCCTGAAGAGCCCCCAGTGCAACATCGTTAGGAAGGCCAACTCGAGATAAACTTCTAAGAACTCAGGAAAAGGACGAAATGAGATGTTACTGAGCCTGCCCAAGAAATCGGTGATTAATGGGATATTGTGATGTGTGATGTGATGAATATTTGGAAATAAAACTATCTTCAGATTTTAAACACTTGCTTCATTTTTGGCAGAAAACACTTTTGTTATCTTATAGGTCTCCTCTCCATCTTAAATGAAGAGCTTTAAATCTGAAATAAATATATATATATATATGTAGATAGATAGGTACACATATAGGTATCCAAGTGTATCATGGTCTATACATTTAGGTTTCTATTCTTGCTTTTCTTGGCATGGATGAAGAGACAAATGGCTGGAGAATTGTTCTCAAGCTGCATGTTAAGATACAGGTTAACTTGTGCAGTTGAATTAAGTGGCTTTGTTTGAGAAATAGTAGAGTGGGTCTGAATATTGAGAAAGATTCCATGACTTCATTCCATGACTTACTAGACTGGGAAGGCTTCCTGGGTCCCCTATAAAGTCTTAACGGATGTGTGGCTAAGTATTAACTCCCAAACTGAAAAATCACTTCAATACGTTTAAAACACCAACCATATCCCTCCCCTCTCTCAGTACCTGGTAATCCGACAAATAGCTTCACAGCAAACATTTCTCAGTTCTGAGACTCCAACCTTCCTGCTGTGATGATTCAAGCTGACTTTTTTTTTGCTTTGCTTTTTTTGGGTCACACCCGGCAGTGCACAGGGGTCACTCCTGGCTCTGCACTCAGGAATTACCCCTGGCGGTGCTCAGGGGACCATATGGGATGCTGGGACTCAAACCCGGGTCGGCCGTGTGCAAGGCAAACGCCCTACCTGCTGTGCTATCGCTCCAGCCCCTCAAGCTGACTTTTATTGTTATTGTTCTGTGGCATTTTTCTTCTAATGTTTTTAATATCTCATTTACTTTCTTCTTTCTTCCTGGCATGGCTCCCAAGGAGAAGGCAAATTATGTTCTTAGTTCTTCTATAAGATGTTTCCTTTTTTGACTTTTTTCAGGATTTTAAAAATTCATATATTTTTCTCTATAAATTGAAAATCATGCTATCATGATTTCATGCTATCATGCTATCATCGAGCTAGTAACAGCATCCTAGAGAGTTTATACAGAACACTGTGTGGATCTATTGGTGTGTTCATAGCACTACTTCAATTGTGGTACTGGCAGTTGGAATAGTTTGGTTTCCATAGTCACCAGGGCTAAGTAATGTAGGTTATGTACCTATAACCTCAGCAGGACTAGCAAGCTGATATGAAATGATACTGCACTTGGTGGACTCTGTGTGTTGGTGGAGTCGGAATATTTTTGCAGAGTATCTTTGCTCCAGATAATTCCAGAGGAGTTCAAAGGTTTGTGACAGGTTATTTTTAGCTCTGTGGTCACTTGAGGAACCATGTAGTACCAGGGACCAAACACGATCAATCACTTACAAAGCAAACGCCCCTCTACTAAGTCTCTGGCCCTGTGTTTGACTCTTTTGGAGGGCTAGGGTGTTGAGTCACAGCCAGTGGTACTCAAAGCTTACTTCTGGCTCTGTACTGAGAGCTCATTCCTGGCAGGGCTTACGGGACCATGTATAAGGTCAGTGATACAACAGCCTTACCCGCTCTATTATCTTTCCAGCACCGCTGAATTATTTGACATTTGGATAAATATTGAGGACAGTATGGCAGCGTTAGGTGATGACTGTGCTAGAGAAACAGTGTCTTGGCCTGAGGAATTGATTGGAAGTTGGCAATGCCATTTACTGGCATCAGAAGACAATGACAGTTATGTGTCAAACATTGGTCTGTCTTTTCAGGACTAGAACAGTGGTCATTTTATTTGAACATTTTATTTTATTTTATTAAATTTTTTATTAGAGAATCACTGTGATGTACAATTACAAACTTATGAACTTTTTTGTTTGCATTTCATTCATACAGTGATCGCTTACCCATCCCTCCACCAATGCCCATTCACCTCCACCAATGATCCCAGTATACCTCTCACCACCCCCACCCTACCCCATCACCCCACCCTACCTCTGTGGCAGGTCATTCCCTTTTGTTCTCTCTCCTTTTGGGTGTTGTAGTTTGCAATAGAGGTATTGAGTGGCCATCATGTTCGGTCTATAGTCTACTTTCAGCTCGCATCTTCCAACCTGAATGGGTCCTCCCAACATCCTCTACTTGGTTTATTTTGAACATTTTAAAATTAATTATTTTGTGTGATGCCAGGGCCTCAACTCAGGGCCTCTCTCATAAACAAGGCAAGTTCAATACATCTAAGCTGCACACTTGCCCCTAGTGTTTTTTTAAATTTTATTTGGGAGGAGGGTCAGGATCACCTGCGGACAAGTTAACTTTCAGAGTGGGAACCTAGATAGACCAGGCGATAGCAGTCTGGGATTGGAGGTTGGAACCCCAAACCTTCACGAAACAGGAGAGTCTGCTTCGTTAGCTGGTATTTTGTCCGACTCATACTAAAAACAAGCAGGAAGAGACAATTGACCATGTCTGTAATTAAGACACGGAGGATTAGGTGGCTTCATTGAGATCACACAGCTGTAAATTACAGATTGCCTGCATCTGCGGCTCCACCCCTGCTGCGGGCTGCAGGGGAGCTAATCTGGTCCTGGGACTGGCATGAGGGCTCTGCAGCACTCGGGAATGGGCGCTAGAGACACATCTAAGTCCAGAGCATCACTACTGCGATATTAGCAACCTGGAGAAGTCAGAGGGTTGCCATTGGAGTGGGAAAACGTCCTCCAGATTCAGATTCACTATAAACTCAAGGTAAACTGGAGACACAAAAGGGACCTAGAACACTGACGGAAATGTGGTAACTTACAGCAGCCTGGTCTGCCCACCCCACACTGGGCAGAACAGGAGCAGATAAGTATCTGCCTGGGTTAAATGGCTGTTGGAGAGTTTTCTTTTGCAAACCACCCAAGTCATGCCTAATACTCATAGGTCTATATAGGGCTGTAAACCCGTCCTGAGTTGGAGAGATAGCACAGCGGGTAGGACGTTTACCTTGCATGCGGCCGACCCGGGTTCAATTCCTCCATCCCTCTCGGAGAGCCCGGCAAGCTACCGAGAGTATCCCGCCCGCACAGCTGAGCATGGCAAGCTCCCCGTGGCATATTGGATATGCCAAAACCAGTAACAACAAGTCTCACAATGGAGATGTTACTGGCACCCGCTCGAGCAAATCGATGAGCAACAGGGTGATAGAGATACAGTGATACAGTGAAACCTGTCCTACGCTCAGGCTGCCCATCTCATCCCAGTGTGCAAGGACGTCATTGGTTTTAGTTCTGAGAATCCTAATGTGTCTACAATGCCTTCAGTCCAGGAAAATCAGGTAGTTTGTTGTCCTAGACTTGTGCAACAAAAACACACAAATTTATATTAAAATTATATTTTAAATGGTATCAAAATTAAATTTATATCTCAGGGTCAACATGTGTTCATTTAGTTCCTAGACACCTGAAATGTTCCCTCTTTCACTCATAGGTAGAAGCATCATGAGAGATGCTCTTCAGTGAGACAATGATTGGGGAGGGAGAGGCCAGGATGTTGTCTGACAGTGTGGCGATTGATGCACATGCCCGTTGTACATAACCTGAGGCTTAGGACAAGGCTGCATTGGACCCTGTGAGATTGCTCCCCTTTGAGTTAGCTATGTGCTTTCCTGGGCGAGAGTCACATCCAAAAGGAATTGTTAAGGTTCTGAATTTTGTGAAACTTATTTCAGTTTTAAAATATATGTCAGCCTGGTCAGAGAAACAGGACTCTGAAAAGAATCAATGCATTGGGCTTAATGCTCCTTCCATGAGAGATGTTTTTTGTGTAATATCCTGAAAACGTTCGCAGAGCTGTGTGTAATGCATTTTATACCTGGAGTGACCTGGCATTTTTTATCCCCCTTGCAGATGAAATGAAATTGTTTTGTTTGAAATTTTGTTTTGTGACCACACCCATCAGTGCTCAGGTCTTTTTTTTTTTAATTTTTGAATCACATGAGCTACAGCTACAAAGTTTTCATATTTCAGTTTCAGTCATACAATAATCAAACACCCATCTTTCCACCAGTGTACATTTTTCACCGCCAAAGTCCCTAGTATCCCTTCCGCCACCACCGCCCACCCTTCCCCTGCCTCTATGGCAATTTCCCTCTTACTCTCTTTCTACTTTGGGGCATTATGGTTTACAATACAGATAATGAGAGGCCATCATGTTTGGTCCTTTATCTACTTTCAGTGCTCAGGTCTTAACCTAGCTCTGTGTTTAGGGATGAATCCTGTCAGTGCTTAATGGACCATGTATGGTGCTGGGGATTAAATGAGGGTTGGCAATAAACAAACCAAGCACCCCTGTGCTATCACTATAGCCTTTGTTTTAATTTGTTTACAGGTAGCTGGTTTCAAAAACAGTCAGTGTTAATAATTTTATTATTTTTATTTTTAGTTTCATGTTTATTTATTTTATTTATTTTAATTTTTATTTTATCACCATGTGGAAAGTTACAAAGTTCTCAGGTTTATGTCTCAGTTATACAATATTCAAACACCATCCCTTCACCAGTGCCCATATTCCACCACCAAAATCCCCAGTATACCCCCCGCCCCCGCCCAGTGTTAATAATTTTAGAAGGGCTACAAATGTTGCCACACCCACTACCAAAATGCTAATATCCCTCTAATCCATTAGGCCCTTCCACCCTTTCAGCTCTTTGCCCTCCCCTAGCTTGGCAATCTCAGTGCTACTGAGTCTAGGGATTTGTTATTGTTAGGCGATATCTGCTCCCCAGCTTTGCTCCTTTATAGTCCACAGACTTATTTCAATGAAATTAATTTTTGTAATCATGAGATGAGTGAAAATAATCACAGTGACAGAAGGAACAGAGAGTGAATGTTTATAGTTTTGTTTCAGTGGGGGGAGGGGGTCCATAGCTGGTGATGCTCAAGGTTTACTCCTGGCTCTATGCTTAGGAATATCTCCCTGTGAGACGAGGAGGAATCATATGTAGTGCTGGGGATTGAACCCCAGGTCAAGCATGTGTAAGGCAAGCACAATGCTCATTGTACTTTTATTCCACCTTTCCTTCCTGAGAAATACATTATAGTAAACATTTTTATTGAAACTTTTATATATGTGACCATGTCAGTAAAAAAAATTTAAATATGGCACAAAAAGAAAAAAATGATAGATTAATACATCTTCATTGCATTAAAGTATTTTTCAGGAAGGAAAGGAAATATACACCTGTTAATCTGTTTGCTGAAGGAAGAAACTATGAATAACTTCATAAATGCAATTTATGGGTTTGAGTCTTAACTTTCACAAATTTGCCACTGTTTTTACTAAAATTGTTTTTTTGTACATATCCATTGGAAAAGGCAGGCTTATTATTTTCTCTTTGTTTATAGTTCATAGTATTTTTTTAAATACTTTTTTTGGCTGGGTAGATAAATCAACAGGCTGGAACAGATGTTTTTACATGCAAAGTTCAATCCCTGCATTATGTAGTCCTTCAAGTACCTCATGCATGACCCTGAGCAGAGTAGTCCCTGCGTACTATCAGGTGTGGCCCAAAACACAAAATATAAGTATTTTTTTGTTGGACCAGGGATGTGAATGTGACTTGGAACTCAGATGTTACATGTGTGACTCTGGGTTTGCTCATTAGCACTGGGGGTGGGGGGAATACCTTTTTCAAAATAATTTCATTTTAAAGCTACATGAAATACCAGATATACAAACAGTCAAATAACCCTGAAAAGTCTAAAAGAAAAGGATGGAGCAGGTAGATATTATACATTCGAAACTGTAATATATCACTAAACTATTTTCCTCAGAAAGTGCTGAAGTTTTCCTTGTGTAAAAATCATAGAAAATGAGTGGGGGCTAGCGTTTGCCACTATTTGATGTTTTCCTTTAGAGCCAGTCTCCCGTCTTAGTGAAAATGATAGAGACATCCAACCCTTACCGTCCTGAGTTCCCCTGGCAATGATTCCATGTACAAATTGTAGTAACTCAGGTTCTGTTCCTATGTGTTTACAGTAACCGTGTCACTACTGCTCATTGCTAACTCACCCTTTCAGTGTAGGACCAGGTAGTACTTTAGAACAGTGGACTCAGAATGTTCTTAAAGCAGGAGCAAATATTAAAAATGGTTAGAAACTAGCTACCCATACAGCCTGTATGACAAATTAGTTGTTTGTGTGACTGACTGGTTATCTGGGAGATCCCTGGATTAATTTCCAGGATACAATGCTTATTAAGAGATCAGTAACATGCCTATTCCGGATGGAACCCTGGCGAACAGGAGCTTCCACAAGCAAGGTATGTGGGTTCTAGGACTAAAATCTCCAAGCCGCGTGGTGGCAAAGGCGCCCGACTGTCCCTCCTCGGCTCTCCGCCCACTCCACGACCTGGCTGTCATGCCCACAAGCTTGCCCCGGGAGCCATCTTAGCACACCAACAGCCCTGGTCCAGAGACTCCCAACTGAATCCCCAAACGGATCAGTGCCCTGCAGAGATGTCTCCTGAACACAACTATTTACAATGTAGGATTCCAAAAGCACACAAATCCTCATGATATTCAAAATGAGCAATGGAAAATTAATTTTCTTGCGTCTGCCCCTGGCAGGCAGGCTTGAATGGTGGTGGGAAAACTTGGGCAAAATATAATGTCCAATAAGTAGAGAGAAGAGTATTGGGGAAATCGTCTGCCATAGAGGCAGGGTGAGGACTGAGATGGAGGTGGGGGAGGGTGAGATACTGGGGACATTGGTGGTGGAAAATATGCACTGGTGGAGGGATGGATGTTCAATCATTATATGACTGAATTTCAAACATGAAAGCTTTGTAACTGTATCTCACGGTGATTCAATAAAATTAAAAAAAAAAAGAGAGAGATCAGTAATGAGGGACCCGGAAGATAGTTCAACAGTCAGGAGACATGTGTTTCATGCATTGGGGCCTGAGTTCAAGCCCTGGCACAGTCTGACCTCTGCTTCCCAACCCCAAGCACTTCAGTGTATAGCCCTAAAAGTCCCTCAAGCCCTGCACTGGTTAGATGAGTATTGCCAGGAATGGCCCTAGGAACCCTAAGCACTGCTTTGGAGCACCCCAACCAAAAAAAATAGTAAAGTAATGATAAAAAGCTAGATTAAAATCAACAAACAGGGCTGGAGAGATAGAACAGTGGGCAGAGTTCTTGTCTTATATGTGGATTTTATCCCCCATATCCCATATGGTCCTCCGAGCACTACCAGGAGTAATTCCTGAGTGCAGAGCCAGGAAAAATCCTTGAGCATTGACAGGTTTGGCCCCCAAAAAACAAAACAATTCTAACATTACTTAGAACTTAAAAAATTTTCATCTGAGAAAAGTATTTTTTTACTAACCTTATTTAGAGTCTTCACTGGAAAGAGATGATAAAAAAAATGAATGGATTCCTAGTCAATTTATTATTTTAAATTTTCTAGAGGTAATAATTTTCTCATTGTCTCTACATAGGGAAGTTTATTCTTGACACCCACCTCTAATAATCTTCTGGGTAAATATTTGATCATATATTAAATTTTATCATTTTTCCTCTGCCATTTCAGTTCACATTTCTGTTTTGAAATAACAAACATCTAATTGCATTAATTAGAACTTCCAGATGAGAGAATGGTAGAGGGGACATTGTTTTTTCCTGGTTTGACTGGAATAAGTTTAGGGCTCATCCTTTTAAAATAGCAGTGGTTTTATTTAGATACATCCCATTGTGTTTATTTGTTTTTTTGTTTTTTGTTTTGGTTTGCACCTGGCAATGCTCAGGTGTTACTCCTGGCTCTGTGCTCAGGAATTGCTCCTGGTGGTGCTCAGGGGACCATATGCATCCCATCATATTTAGAAAGAATCTGTTCCCCAAAACCTAGAGGGGTTATAAAATTACATACTGAATTTTGACAAATTACTTCTGGCATCTGTTAATATTATTGCTCTTTTCCTTCTCTTTGTTCTGACATGATAAGTCAAGCTTTCAGATTTCATAATGACTCCATCCTTACATTAGTTTAGCAAAGCCTAATTGGTCATGGAGTGTTTTCTTTCCATTTATTGCTGATTTCAATTCGCTAGTACTTTACTTATTATTTTTTAGAAAAATCAATGTTTATAGAAGAAATTTATTTGAGGTACTTTTGAGGGGATAGTCATGTCAGGTTAGTTATCAAAGTTATATGAGGTTTGAGAAAATATTTTGGGAAGACATTCACCTTTGTGTGTGTGTGTGTGTGTGTGTGATGATGATGATTTCCCCCTTCAAGTTAATTAGCACATCCATCACCTCACATATTAACTCCCACTGTTTTCATCCTTTGGGTAAGGATGTTTAAGTTCAACTCCCTGTAAATCTCAATTCTATAAATAAATGTTATCAATGAGTGTCACCATTAGAAAATCAAAACTGTGTACTTTAAAAAAAAATCAACCTCTCTTTTAGGGGCTGGAGTGATAGTGGAGCACGTAGGGCATTTGCTTTCCGCCAACCTGGGTTTGATTTTGGCATCCCATTTGGTCCCCCAAGCACCACCAGGAGAGATTTCTGAGTACAGAGCCAGGAGTAACCCCTGAGCATCACCTGGTGTGACCTAAAAACAACCTCAAAAAAATCAACCTCTCCCTATTTTCCTTCACTTACCGCCCCCCACCCCCAAGCTACTGACAACCCTCTATTCCACCCCCTATTCCAATGAGATTTGTTTTTTTTAATGCATGCTGCCTATAGGTAATACCATGCAGTACTAGCTTTTGTCTGGCTTATTTCGCTCAATATAAATCCCTCAAGTTCCATCCATGTTGTCACAAATGTATGTTCTGAATTCTTTCATCCATGGATGAACACGTAGGTCATTTTCAGACCTTGACTCTTTCAAATATTGTAGTACTGATTATTGTATTTTAAAGCGGTTATTTAATTTCCTTTAGATATATACCCAAAGTGGGATTAAAGGATCCTACAAGAATCCTACTTTCTTGAGGCAGCTCTGTACTGCTTTCCATAGTGCCTCTGTTGTTTATGCTCCCGCCTGCACTGCAAGACAGCTGCCTTTTCTTAACATTATTGCCAATGTCTGCTATCTTTTGTTGTTGTTGTTTTAATACCAGCCAGAATTCCAGGTAAGAGATTGCAGTGCATTCTGGTTTTAATTTGCATTTCCCTGATAACTGGCGGTGTCCAGTATTGTCTCACATTCCTGTTGAACACTTAGAGGTACACTTTGAAAATAAGTCTCTTTGGGTCCTCTGTAGGTTCCCATTTTTATTTATTTTTTGAAGCACCGTAATTTACAATATTGCTAATAACAGGGTTTCATGCCTACAGCATTCCAACACCACACCCTGCACCAGAGTGTCCTCTTCCCTCAACCATAGTCTCAGGTTCCCTCCCTGCCACCCCACCCCTTCTGTAAAGTCCACTTCTATAAGCCAGTTATAAGGGTTTTTTGCTTTTTTTGTTATTGAGCTTCATGTATTCTGGAATATTTTTAATATTAACCTTCTATCAGATATGTGACTAGCAAAAATTTTCTCCCATGTTATAGGTTGCTCTTTCTTTTTGTTGATTGTTTTCAGCTTGACATCATCATCATCAACATCATCATCATCATCATCATCATCATCATCATCATCATCATCATCATCATCCCGTTGATTGTTGATTTTCTCGAGCAGTCTCAGTAATGTCTCCATTCGTCCTAGCCCTGAGAAGAAGCCTCTCTTTACTCGTCCTTCCCAATGGTGCCGGAGGCTCTTTCAGGGTCAGGGGAATGAGACCCATCATTGTTACTGGTTCTGGCAAATGAATATGCCACAGGGAGCCTACCAGGCTCTCCCATGTGGGCAGGAAACTCTCAGTAGCTTGCCAGGTTTTCGGAGAGGGAGAACTAGGCTATAAGGTATCACTTCTGGGAGCTTGGTTTTATAATCTCTGGATGTTGGCCGTTGATGGGATTACACGGGCAGGGGGCAGTTTCTTGGTGTGACCACCTAGCTGCTGGAAAATGGGGGATCTGGGCAGAAGAAGCCTAGTCCCAATCTAAGCAGGCTTGGAGATCTCAGCTGGGTCCCGCACATCTGGGTTCCTCTACCGGTTCCTTCATGCATGAGACTCGTCCGAATGTGTGGAGAAGGGCCTTGAGCATGGCTGTGGCTGGGTTCCGTAGGTTTTCAGCTGCCGGGGCTCTGCTCGGGGCAGAGAGGGGAAACTCAGCCCACCCCCTCTGAGGGACCCGGGGGAAGACAGCCAGGTGTGGGGGCAAGAGACTCTACATTGCTCTCTTCCGGGAGCTTGGTTTTTATCAATAATCCCATCAATGGCCAACATCCAGAGACTATAAAACCAAGCATAAAATCAGCTTGATATACTACCACTTATTTACTTTTCTTTTTTTTCTTTCTTTTTTTTTTTTTTTGCTTTTTTGGGTCACACCCGGCAATGCACAGGGGCCACTCCTAGCTCTGCACTCAGGAATCACCCCTGGTGGTGCTCAGGGGACCATATGGGATGCTGGGATTCGAACCCGGGTCAGCTGCGTGCAAGGCAAATGCCCTACCCGCTGTGCTATTCCTCCAGCCCCACTTATTTACTTTTCAAAAAACCTTTGTTACCTTTTCATTCATGTCAAATCTTTAAAAAAAGAAGCCAAAATCCAAAGTAAAAACATTTACTTGCTATATTTTCTTTTTGAAATGTTATGGTTTCAGACCTTACATTTTAGTTTTTAATCCATTTCAGTGCTGACTTGTCTGGGATTTTTCAGCAAATATATTTGCTCGCAGATGATTGTATTCCTTCATTTTGTTAATCTGGGCCATACCATTGACTTAAGGATGTTCAAAAATTCTTGGAGCTCTAGGAAAAGTTCCACTTGATCATATGTATGGCCCTGTTCAATGTTTAATATATGGTTGCTAATATTTTGTAGAAGATTAATTTGTTGAGTTTTGAGGTGTTGTCTATAGCAGTTTTTCCCCCCACCCCCCGCAACTACTGTGAAATCTTCACAGACTCAGTGTTGGTTATCAGTCTAAGTGTTGCCCTTGTAGTACTGACAGATGCATGTACAATGCATGTCTCCTTGTCAGCTATTGAGGACAGGTGACTTTCATACTATCTGGTCCCATCTTCAGTTCCTAAAAAGCTTTCGCCTGACACGGCTCTATTCTACTGAGTTGGCACATTTTCCCACTTGGCTTTTTGTTCCCTTGACACATGGAACCATTTGTAAAACTGCTATTGATGGTGTATGAACTGCTATTAAGGATCTTCCTGTCCCCACCCCTGCCTGTAGTGTTTAGCTTACAAATATGGCACCTCCCAGGATATGGTACAAATTGCTGGTTCTCCTTCCTTCCATCCATCCCCAACACATACATGTACTTCCTGACCAGTTATTTCCTGTTAGGTACTACCTCCAAATAGATGTAGAATTAGCATCCTCTAAAAAAAAGCATTCTGTGGCTCATGGGTACCTGTCTAGTGTACAGTTGGTATAGACTGTGAACCTTTGTGTCTGTAACAAAAGGTAGGGAAAAGTGGTGCCCCACCATCCTCAATTTCAAAAGACATAATCTGGCTAGGTTCATACCAATCTTTCATTCCACTTTTTAATGAAAGAAATGCCAGCTAGAATCTAGGTAAGCCATTGACTGGGTTGAAGCTGCTAATGTTCTGTCTTCTTGTATTTGTCTACATATATATGTATCATAAAGAACACTGGGAGAGTCTGCCTTAGATGCCTGGAATTAAATGACATTTACAGTCAGAAGTCATTTCTTGAAGATACATTTTTTAGATATGTGTTTAGATCTATCATAGGGAAAGAGGCAAAGTGCCAGAAATTGTGAAATCGAGCAACTTGGTTTGAGTTGGGCACAAATGGCATAATGAAACTTGTGCCAGTTATGTTTAAGTTCAGACATCAGATAATGCTCCTATCATGCCACTTATAATGTGCTATTTACATAGGACCTGGTTTTCTATATACATATCAAATATCACTTGCTTTCAGCACACACACACACACACACACACACACACACACACACACTTTCCTGTCTCTCTTATTCTGGTTCTCTCCTGACAGGTCACATTTTCTAATCATTGGGATAGTATTTCCCATCAGTTGAAACCTCCAGGACTTCAGACCCCCACACATAGCATGATCTCTGTAAAATAAAAATTTCTAGATCCAGCTGTTTGTTCTCAAACTTCCTTTCCCTAGTTTTATCCATTCAAAAGTGCTGGGTTTGGCAGTTAAATGGGAAAAGTGCAAAAGAAAAGGGTGGTTTGGTAAAATCCACCAGTGATAGCAGGTTCTTGATTAAGATACTTAATCCCTAGGGATTCCTGGCCCATTCTTGGTTTAAAAAAATGCCACTATTTGGAGCATTATGGGGGAAACACCCATATTTCAAAAGTACGGTTTCATACTTGAAGAGTGGCCCAGATTCATCAAAAACATCTGGAATTTTGATCATTGTATGCTTTCATTTGGTAAAATCTTCCAACAAGAGAGTTAGATTATTAGAAGGTTTAAGGAATTTATTTTTCAAAGATGAATTTACTCATTGATTGTAAGAATATAGATATATAGAAAGGATATATATATGTATATAAAATCAACTGCATTCTAAAAGTGTGCTAGGTATATAAATTTCCTAAAGGAGATGGTAGACACGGTAGACACAAAACCAAAAATTTTGAAAATTGTGATTAGAACTGTCATGTAGATATGATTTATGAATTTAGATAAACAAAAAGACACTTTGCTTCTTCTAAGACAATTTCTTGAAGAACCCCTGGCCCATAAATAAAGTGGCCCTGGGGATTCAGGCTACCTTGGAACTGATCACATTCAGCAAATGAGTACAGAGTCCCATTTCTCAGGTTGGCACCTACTTTGGCCAATTCTTCCTCAGTTTCCCAGCCATGGTAGCCCATTCTTCCAAAAGTTTTACCCATATCTAAGCTTGAGTGGTGCCCTGGGGAGCCACGGCTGAGGAGTGCAGGTTGCAGACTGAGTGCCAAGACTGTAGAACTATATCTGCCTACTTGAGGTCTTGCCACCTGACGAAGGCAGTATTGTGTGATGGGGTGCCCAGAGTCAGCATCTTTCCCTCCAGCATTGAACACTCATGGTTCCAGGCCCACCTTAGCTCACACTCCCACCCCGACACATTCTTTTGGGGAATACCTCCTCTGAACATCCCAGTGAAAACTATATTTATTCCCATGTATGCCATGTAACAATTCCATTGTTATTGGAAAAAGAAAAAACAGTCTCCATTATTGCCAGAAATGGTGCTAACCAAGAGAACCTGGTAAGGGTATCTATATCTGCATCATCAGGGTCAGACACAAAGCTCCAAGATAGGGACAAAGGAAATTCTGTGAGTGCCCTTAGAAGCCTGCAGCTACACTCTGGGTTCACAGGAAGTGTGTATGAGGGGTGGGGTAATAAGCGCAAGGACTCTGACCATGCTTTCGGATTCCGGGAAGGCTGCTTAGAGGAAGAAATATTTGGGCTCAGCAGTAAAGGAGAGTCAGAGGTAACAGGGAGAGTTTATACTCAGTCACATGGAAAGGTATGTGTGTGTGTGTGTGTGTGTGTGTGTGTGTGTGTGTGTGTGTGTTCTGAGACTATAATATGGGAAGATATTTTGATTGTGCTATGGTTTGTTGAGCAATGCTACTTCAACTAAAAGTTGTTAAGTTGAAGAAACTAATGCTGTTTCTTAGATATTGAGAGATTTGGGCTTTTGGAGGGATCTTGGGAATTCTTGTGGATTTGTTCCAGCTGGTTTCTGCAGGAACCTGAGGATTCAGAGATGTCTCCTCACATTTTAGATTATTTAGAATAACCTCTTAATAAACACATTTCGGACTTGTCTTTGTTCTGACTTTGATTCCTTTTGACTCCATCACCACTACCTTACATGTGAGCACACGTTTAGGGTTGAGATTCCTGTATGTGCAGCTGTGCACAGGTAGAACCCCTCCCCAGGGAGCACATGCTTCTCATTCCTTGTTCTCTTAGTCATTAGGTTCTCCATCTACTTCCTTTGTAGCTTCTTTTGGCCGGAATGCTTTCAAGCAGTTTCTTTTTTTAACTGTTGCATTTTTTTTTTCAATAAAATTCTAAAAGAAATAATAAATAGGCAAAGTCAGCTTTCTTTTTAGAATCAAAATTCAGAACAAATAGCAAAATTATATGTAATCTTTACTAGTTTGAGCCCCCATAAATAATGCCACCAATTGCCACCATTTTTTTTTTCATTTTCAACAGCTCTTCTGCAGAAACACCATCATCTCTACCTTGGTTCCAAGTTTTAACTTCATTTCCACTTCTGAGGATTTTATTTTCATTTAAAATTATAAAGCCATTTTTGTCTCTGTTATTGTCAGAAACTGCTTGGAGACTTACCCAACTCCATCCTTATACACTGTAGAGAGACTAGAGAGGAGTTTGTGCACATAGAGGCTGATGCCCTAATGTGAATCTGGTTCTAAACTATTCTATTATGTTCTGACAGAAGGTCCCTACCATGACCTTCTGTGAGAATTGGGGGACATTCCTTTCTGGTGCATGCAGATAGTGCATAAAATAGCTTCGTCATCAGCTGAGCTAGCAGAGGGACTGCTGGGGCCAAGAGCCATTGATCTGAATGACCAATGTCACAAACACTTGTACCTTCCTCTTTGCTGCAGTCTTGATAGTGATACTCCTGGAGAGACAGTCTTCTGAGGAAGAAGAAATGACCTGTGTTTTGCTTGGGACAGGTGACAAATAGTGGAAGCATACAGGAATAACAAATGCTTCCAGAGCCTGCTCCGTGCCAGGGTCTGGATTTAGAATTCAAAGTTTGGATTCCTGCTTTGGTCGTTCCTCGCTGTGAGATCCTCTACAAATCTCTTTGAATCTCTGGGTCCCCATTTATTTCCCTCTATAAAATGGGGATCCCAGAGTGGCTTCAGCTTACAGGGTTGATGTAAAGCTCAAGTGAAATGATGATTCAGAAACTCCGGGTAAGCGTTTGAGGAGGGAAGTGGTTATCTTGCCCAGGATGATCCAACAATAACAGTACAGCGAGCTTCTCGAGGCAATCCCACTGGCCAGGGGAATTCCAAAGTCTCACTCGACTGGAGTGGCAGGTCACTCAGATGATTCCTGTCTGGCATCGGAAGTCCTTTGACAGCTGGCAGACCTGATCTCTCATGGCACTTAAGTAAAAGACCAGGCAGGAGACACTGCAGGCTGGCCCTTTGCTCTAAGATACGTTGGTGCTGCTTCAGGACAGAGGGAGAGGCTAGGTCATGGGCAGGAAGCAGATTCTGCTGAGCTGTTGGATCCTGAGTTGCACAGGAATGCATATGCCTTCACCTTTATACAACTGTAAGGGAGGAAAAAATGAAAATGCAGGGTTCTGGTTATCTGAGAGTGAGGGAAAAAATGACAAGAGTAAGCATCACTTGGATACCAGAAGAGAAGTTGAAAGATTATCATTGTTTTTATGATAAAATAACATACATTTTAAATCTGAATAAAAGCCCACTTAATAAATTTTATTTTGAGGGTTTGGGGGGTGGGGTAGGGAGTGACATCCAGCTATGCTCAGGCTCAAAGATCATAGATAACTCCTAGAGGGCTCAGGGGACCATATGGGGTGCCAGAGATCAAATCTGGGTCAGCAGTGTGCAAGACAAGTGCCCAACCCACTGTATTATCTTGCTGGACCCTGACTTAATTTATATTTATCTTTTGAAAAACTTAAATTTCAACACACTCTCTTAAACCTATAGACAACATATAAACTTTTGTCACTAAAACTAAATGAAAAAAGAAAGGGACAGAGTGATAGTACAGTGAGTAAGACACTTGCTTTGCCTGAAGCCTACTGGCCTCTGGTCCTTAGGTATCACATATGATTCCCTAAGCACTACCAGACGTGATGCCTGAGCCAGGAGAAAGACCTGAGCACAGCTGGGTGTGCCCCCCAAATAAAACTAAAACAAAAGAAACAAATGGCTAAAAAACAAGCTAAATGAAAATGAATTCAATACTTTATTTGTCATACTAAAGTGAGATAGGCAAAAGAGCGGGCATGCTCATCTGTGACTGGAATCAAGCCTGGGGCCTCTATCTGCCAAGTATATGCTCCAGACCTTTGAGCCTTCTTCACAGCCCCTGTCCTCTCCTGGGAAGAGAAATGGCAGGATATTATGGTAATTCCTCAAGAATAAGCCAACATCAGACAGAAAATCTCACTTTTTACAGCTGTGCTCTGCCAGTCAGACCCAGGCACCAGTTTAGCCCCATCTTACGGGAAGGGGGAAATACTGAGACTGTTTCACAGAGAAATACTGAGGCTATTTCACAGAGGGGACACCAGCGTACAAGTCACCACAATGACACACTATGCATGGAGTGGTTCCTGTGTGTCAGGCTCTGACTTGGACCCTTAGCACAAGAGCCACATTCCATCTTCACGAATGACTCTGGGTGCATCATGAGTGACACCCATTTGATGGGGAAATGACAATCAGAAAGGTTCAGAAAAGTTGTCCTTGTGTGACTAGTGCTAGAATCAGGACCTGAGCCAGAAACCATGAAAATGCCTACAATTTTCACCTGACACCAGGGTCTTCAAGAGCCTGTTTCTCCAGTCTCAGGAATGGTCTCCTTGGTTTTGGATTTAGAGACGACGGTGCCTGATCACATTTTTATGTCCTTGTTGATCTAACCATCTAACTGGCGGGACTTGGAATGAACACCTGAAAGTAAGGAGTATTCCAATGTGTGGGAGGTTAGGCAGAAGAGACAGACAAAGAGGCATGGCCATGAATGTGGTTGCTTCCAACTGATAAGGAGCTTATTGCTAAGGGTCAAAGTTCACTTGTGCCAGCTGACCAAGGGCCTGGAAATGCCCCATTTCCTGGAAGATGAATGGACAATTCAGAGACCTAGTCAGTCACTGCCATTGCTTAGCCTTCAAGCCATACATCTGGGGGCAATAATAATAATAATAATAATAATAATAATAATAATAATAATAATAATAAACAGGGGATGCTCTTTAAGACTCCTTCAACAATACAGTCCCATTGATTTTTATTCAGGAATGATGCCCAAAAAATCCCCCAACTCACTACAATTCGTTGGGGTGGGGTTTTTGAATTTTTTTTTTTTTGGTAAGACACTGAAATAGAAGGAAAACTCAAATGTTTCTGCTGTCCATCACTTGAATGTTTCTCATCCAAAGTAAACAGAGGAGCTCTGTCCTTTGTGTCGGATGGTGTCAGACACAAGGCCCTTGTTGGGGGAGCACGGTGGGGCCCAAGCAGACCCAGCACACACTGAGGGCCCTGTGTCCTCGAGGAGAAGGGCCCCACGCCCACTCCTGCACCACCCGACTCTTGCTGGTCATCTCCCCAGCCGTTAGCACTGCCTCAGCTCAAGACAACCCCTTGCATCACCCCTCTGGGCCACTTGGACCCTACTGAGCAGCCCCAAACTGCCTGCACCCACCTTTCTTGCTGAAAGAAATTGATTTGTGTCTTATTACAAAAGTGAAGTAATGCATTGTGAAACATGTAAATAAGGAGAAGGCAAAAGAAGATTGGACAAAGCAGCCCCATTTGCCCACCAGACAGAGTATGGTCCCATTGGGTATCTGCAGCCTCCTGACTCCCTCTCTGTGGGGGTCAATAGACATATGGGCAACCTTTGGATCTAGGTGAGCATTTTTGGGACATGTTATAAATAATCCTAAAACATTGCAATTAAATTAAAGGGCTTAATGTAAAAATGCTAGAGTAAGTATAGATAAGTATTAGTTTCGGATGCTGTTAATGTGGACTCCAGGTAAAAGAGTCTACAAGTTCTTCAGAGAATCTATAAAATGTACACTTTGCTATAGAAGTACAGAAATAGAGACATAGATACATAGGGGGGAAAGGAAGACAGTTCATAGATTTCATCAGATTCTTTAAAATACATGTAACCTGGGGCTAGAGAAATAGTACAGCAGGTTAAGGTACTTGCCTTGTATGCAGCAAACTCAGGTTCAATACCCAGCCCTGAATATGGTCCCTTGAGTCCTGCAAGAAGTGATCCCTTGAGCTCAGAGCCAGAGTAAGCTCTGAGCACAATTGGATGTGGCCCAAATACACACACACACACACACACACACACACACACACACAGAGATTTATATTAACTCAGCTTGGTGGGGGATACCCATTTTAGGAGTCTGCCTACCACATAGTTTGCAGAAATATTAACTGGTTAAACTGTTCTATAAGAATATATCCAATAACTTTTCAGTATCTGTACTGAAAATCACAGTGTTCAAAAGGAGAGAGAGACAGAGAGAAACAGAGAGACAGAGAGAAAGAGATAGAGACAGAGAGACACAGAGAAAGAGACAGAGACAGAGAAGGAAAAAAATGACTGCCATAGAGGCAGGCTGGGGAGGCGGGGGAGAGGGGTGGTGGGAGGGAAACTGGTGACACTGGTGCTGGGAAATGTACACTGGTGGGGGGATGGTGTTGGAACACTGTATGACTGAAACCAAATTATGAAAAGTTTTGTAAAAATTTCTGTCAAAGTGATTCAATAATAAAATCTTAAAAATAAATAAATAAATAAACTGCCCTATAGGGCAATGAATACTTGTGTGTATATATGAATACATGTAATTTAATACGGCCACAAGGACATATTAAATCAAAATTATGCTAATTTTGTGAAAAGGCAATCACACATGGAAAAATCATTAATACAGAATGTAAAACTTGAGGGAGTATCTGGAACCAAGAATAAAACAGATTTGTAGTATTATGACACTATTATTTCGAATCAGTGGAAAATGAATGGATAAAGCCAGTGAATACAGAAAACTTCACTGTCATCATCACTGTCATCCCATTGTTCATTGATTTGCTCAAGCGGGCACCAGTAATGTCTCCATTGTGAGACTTGTTGTTACTATTTTTGGCATATCAAATGCTCACGGGTAGCTTGCCAGGTTCTCCGTATGGGCGGGATATTCTCGGTAGCTTGCAGGGCTCTCCAAGAGGGGTGGAGGACTCAAACCTGGGTTGGCTGCATGCAAGGCAAACGCCCTACCCGCTGTGCTATCACTCCAACCCCGTGCAAAACTTAAGAAAACAAAAAAGTTGTAAGGCTTTTTATCAACAAGTCAAACTGCATGATGAAGGTTGGAGGAGAGTAGCTTGATTAGCAGCCTTGGTTCCCACCTCTAATTTTTCTCACATGGAAATTCTCATATGCTTCTCATATGTATATGAAGAATCCTATCCATGCGTATTTGATACATCACTTTATTTCTAGTTAGAAAGGAACTCTTCTGGCAGCTATAGAGATTATAAATTGTACATTTGATTTTTAAATGTAATTACTTAAATATGGATCGCCTAATTACCAGAACAAATTCTAACTGGTGATAGTGTGTTTTTTAATGAACAGTTTTGATGTGGGTAACATTATACTTACTTTTTTTAAACTATGTATTTAATTGTAAAATTGATCTTTAGTAAGTTTTTTCCCCTTCCACTCTTTTTTTGGGGGAGTGGCACACCTAGCAGTGTTCCAGGCTTACTTCTGGCTCTAGGAGTCCAGGGTCATTGGACTTGGGGAACCACTTGGAATACCCAGGTTAGCTGATGCAAAGTTAGCATTATAGTACCTACCTGCTATACTATTCTTCAGGCCCTCCCCTCCATTCTTGCTAGTTTGGGAAACATAATTACTTAGGTTTGAAAAACTGAATCAGAACACTTTCTGTCCTTTCTCATAATTTTAAACACTTTAAATAGCAAGAACATTAAACAAGAACATTGTTTCTTGAGGGCTAAAAGAAACATAATTTATAACTATGAGCCACTCATATTTGAGTGATTATTTAACAACAATGGCTGGAGCAATGGCACAGAGGGTAGGGCCTTTGCCTTGCACGTGGCCAACCCGGGTTTGATTCCTCCACCCCTCTCGGAGAGCCCGGCAAGCTACCGAGAGTTATGTTTCCCACTACGGCAGAGCCTGGCAAGCTACCCGTGTCGTCTCACAACTCTGTTGTGAGACGTTTACTGGTGCCCACACGAGCAAATTGATGAACAATGGGATGACTGTGCTACTGTGCTATTTAACAATCTTTCCATTTTTTCTCTGATTTCAGGTTTTTTCAAGTTTCAACTTCTTTTTTTTTTTTTTTTGCTTTTTGGGTCACACCCAGCGATGCTCAGGGGTTACTCCTGGCTTTGCACTCAGGAATTACTCTTGGCAGTGCTTGGGGGACCATATGGGATGCCGGGGATTGAACCCAGGTCGGCCGCGTGCAAGGCAAATGCCCTACCTGCTGTGCTATCGCTCCGGCCCCAAGTTTCAACTTCTTAAGCCAACTTGGTAATTGTATTTTTCAATAAAATTCATTGTTTTTAAATGAGGTTTTTCAAAATTATTAACATTGGGTTTACTACTGTCACCCTATTGCTCATCGATTAGTTCGAGTGGGCACCAGTAACGTCTCTCATTGAGATGACTTATTGTTACTGTTTTTGGCATATTCAATATGCACGGGTAGCTTGCCAGCCTCTGGTGCGAGGGCTCGATACTCTCAGTAGCTTGCCAGGCTCTCCAAGAGGGACGGAGGAATCAAACTCGGGTTGGCCGCGTGAAAGGCGAATGCCCAACTGCTGTGCTCCAGCCCAACATTGGGTTATACATACTATTTATTAAAACAAAAATTCTTTTTCACATGTACTAGCCCACATCTTCTTCCCATTGTGGCACATTTCTTCTATTTATATCCTTCAGGTTCACCTCGCCATCCTTTTCTTACTGTTTTCAAAGACACTATTTTATTTACCTTCTGTTTTTGTTTTTCCTTATAAATTTTGGTTTTAATTATAAACCCATGTTTTTGTTTTCCTTCGATTTTATTAATTTTCCCCTTCTCTCTCAGTTCAATTGTTAATTCCTTTAGTTTTATTATTTCTTCATAATAAAAGAAAATGTGTGGCAATATATTTTTCTTTATATAGTGTTGACTGAACCTGAAACATTTTTATTTTGTTCTCATCACTATTTTATAACACAACTTTAGTTTTCTGTTTGGTTTGATAGCAATTTAGAATATATTTTCCAAGTATGCTTAAGTTATCCTTTTGCTATTAAGTTCTAAAAGTAACTGCATTACAGTTAGACTGTAGCCTAAAGTTTCTTGTCTTCTTGGAATTAGTAAAGGCTTTGTTTGAGGCTCAGCATAGATCTATTTCTTAAAAGTCTCCTAAGCTTTTTTGAAAAACAGAGAATGTTCACTTGTGCATACTAAATTAGATCCATTAGGGGCAATGCTCAAATTCATCATTACTTACATTTGATTCTTTAAGGTGTTGCAGAGATGCTCAGTTTTCATCAAGGGTTTGTATTTCTATCATTGCCATTTAACAAACTGCCTCAAAATATAGAGATTTTCAATGGTGACGTTCTATGATACTGATTCTGCACATTGGCAGGGTTTGTTTGATGCTTAGAGCTGAGTCCTATAGTGGGTGGAGGATGGCTGGGTTCGGGAAGGTGGTCTGTGTGGGTTCCACAGCTCTTTCATCTTCTGGAGGACTCAAGTGGACTATTTTTTGTTGTTGTCATTCTCTATCAAAGAATTTTACAGTACCAATTCATCCTCTTTCATCGACCCTTTGGGTGGTGGATTCCTAATATTAGGCAAGCCCTAATGCCCAGGGCTTTTGAACTCTCTACTAGGAATTCTGTTCATCGAAGTCCCATTGAACTGAGTAAGAGACATGGGCAGAGAAGCCCTAGTATGGGGGGCCCTGGATGAGGCAACCAGTAGAAAAAGGAGAGGCTCCCCCAAATGCATCAGCAAGATGACAAGACTGGCAAGACAAATGAATGAGTCCTCTCATTCTCTTCTCCTTACATTTCTAATGGTTCTGATTGAAATAGTTCTCTTTACATAGTCACTGTCACTGTCATCCCGTTGCTCATTGATTTGTTCGAGCAGGCACTAATAACGTCTTTCATTGTGAGACTTATTGTTACTGTTTTTTTGCATATCCAATACGCCATGGGTATCTTGCCAGGCTCTGCCTTTTGGGTGCGATACTCTCGGTAGCTTGCCGGGCTCTCCAAGAGGGGCGGAGGAATCTAACACGGGTCAGCCGTGTGAAAGGCGAACTCCCTACTGCTGTGCTATCGCTCCAGTCCTTTACATAGTAATTCCTTTTTTTTTTTTTTTGGTCACACCCAGAATTGCACAGGGGTTACTCCTGGCTCATGCACTCAGGAATTACTCTTGGCAGTGCTTAGGGGTCCATATGGGATTTTGAGAATTGAACCCGGGTCAGCCACGTGCAAGGCAAATGCCCTACCCACTGTGCGATCACTCCAGCCCCATAGTAATTCCTTTTTATTCTTTTTTTTTGCTACAAGTTTCAGTTTTCTCATATTACCCCACCAGATTTCTTTTCATTGGTATGCACAGAGCAGTTTTATTTTGTAGATTACAATTGGATATGTTTCTTAAAAGCCCCAGGATGGAGGAGTCAGTCTGAAAATAGGGTTTAAAGCAGTCGAGCACATTCCTGGTGTAGGCCAGGCCTGGACATTGCCCACCTCCACATTGAATCAGAGCACCCCAAGCCAGGCCTGCCTGCAGGCAGTGCAGTGGAGTGGAGCCTGGAGCCTGGCCACTGGCTCTCTTTGACCACTGGGTGTGCAGAATGTCTCACTGGCTCCAGCGGATAGAAGATGAAGGGAGGCATGTCAGGGGATGCTTGAATAGCTATTCCACCTCAAGGTGCTGAGTGAACCTCGCTCAGATGCCTTGACTTTCTTTTCGAGGTCACAAGATGGACTCCACAGTCCAGGCATTTCATCCTTAGAAAATCATCTTCAAAGCAGGAAGAGAGGCCAGGAGCCCATACTGCCTCCCTCACCTAGAGAGGCAGACTCCTTTCTAAGAAGGCTAAAAGGAGTCTTCACACGCTGAAACTTGTGAAAAGACCACCCCTGGCTCCATCAGCAAGGAACAAGGACTTGTCTTACTTTATTCTCTGGCCAGGGCATATTGTCATTGGGATTCTGAAAGCAGAAGGAGGAAAACATTTATCCTACTAGCATCCAACAATGAGTGCCGCTACAGATGAAAAGTCAGACTTACTATAGGCTGGGCTTAGTACATCATCGAGGGAGCAGGCCCAGCATGGACCCAGCCTGGGTTTGATTTCCTGGACCACATAGTTTCCCGAGCATTGCCAGGTACAGGCATGGAGGCCCCCGAGCTCTGCTGGTGCAGCTCTGAAGGCTCCCAGCACTGCAGGAATGGCCCAGGGTACCCCTCGCACTGCAGGGTCCAAACAGCATCTCATCCTCTCATCCCTGTGTTGAACTGATGATCCAGCTGGCTGAGAATTGCTGGTAGGGTCCCCAGGCCTCCTGAGCAATGCCTGGAAGCTCCCCCCAAAAAGCGTAAGAATTACCAGACTGTAGCGACAGCCCAATGGGTTTATCAGATATTGTGCATGTGTGTGGTACAAAAACAACAAAATAATCATAGTTAAGCTCAACATGAAACTTTATTATTTTTATCATTCACAGTCAATTCTTTTACATAATTTCTTTGACAATATCGAGGATATTTCCTTGGCTAAAATATTTTTTGAGGAATCTTATTTTTTTCCTTTCAGTTAGGGTGGCACATGAATGACTTACTTTTTCATAACAGCTTGTCTGAAATATTTTCGTCAAAAATAGAAATTTTGTGTCACAATCATTTCCCCTCAAAACTCCATGAACATTGCTTTGTGGTCTTTGGCATTTGTGTGGCAAATGTCAAAATGATTTTTTTTCTTTTCTTTCAGAGGTAACCCAGTTCTTCTGCCCCAGCAGTTACAGTTCAGAGAACAATTTACTTGTCCATCATTGAATCCCTAGTGCCTAAACTGGTGCCTGGAACAGAACAGGCTGGTATGGAATGAAGGGATGAAAGCAAACCATTGAGAGCCAGTTGTCTGTGGGAACTTACCAGAGTCCTGCCTTGCTATTGAAGATTTTCTTCCCCCTGCATGTTGCGACCACAACCAGCTGACTTGGAATTGCTGTGGCTGCTGTCACCATCGCCTTCTGTCAGGTGCCAGGTATTAACTGTGAGCCCCCAACTGGGAACCCTGCCCTGGGTACACCTCAGTCCCTGCATTTCCTCCAAGCAAATGGAGATTTGTCTCTTCCAACTTTCCTGTGATGAGTTTTTTTCCCCACAGCCCTAGTCACAACCAGCCCTGTGAGGGTGCCTAGGTTCTGGTGGCGGTCCTCCCCTACAGAGAGCTTTAGTTCCCTGTGAGGCGAATTAGTGGTTGTCAAACCCTTCTCTCAAACTGGTCTCATCTGCGTTGTGTCTTACAGAAATTCCTTGAAATGCCTGGTATGTGGGCGGAATCCTTTTTCAGTTTTGAACAATGACAGATTCTCCTGTCATTATTTTCCTTTGGCTGTTTCCACGGGAGTTTGGAAGACAGGCAGGATGGAAGGTTCAACATGCGGCTTGAGATGTCTGTGGCAGAACAGAAGTCTGTCCTTACACTTTCATCATCCCTTTATACAACCCCTTGTCCCCCTTCTAACCCTTCAGCTCTGCGCCCCATTCCTGCTTCTCTCATCACTAACCCCTGCTGTTCCGGGCTTCAGGAGAATTTTTTTTTTCTCTCTGCTCCCTCCTCTCTGCTCCCAGTCTGGGCTCTCTGTTAAAGATAGTTTAGAATTTGGGCTTTGGCATTTTCCTCATATATTCTCTTATTGCATTTTCCCCCCTTTTCCTTTGATCTAGGGGAGAATTTTAGTTTACTTGCTTAAGGATTTCTGGACATTTGCTTTAGGATTTCTCCACTTGAACTCCTCTCCTGAGAATTTTAGGAGCAATGTTCCCAGCCTTTGGAATCATGTGACTGCATGGTGAGGCAGAGGGCAGACCACAGATATGTGTGCACAGACGCATAACTCTTCCACTGTTAAGACGTTTGATGGAATAATTCAGATCAGCTATACTAAATCCTCTGGGCACCTCTGTTGCATCCTAGAGAAGATACAGTTATAGCAGCCACTGGTAATCTGAGTCTGAGAGTCTCAGATTTAGAGCCTGGCTATCTTGACACTGCTTGAAGCACCCTTGGAACCATGAACTTTCAGCTTTTCCTGATGAGTGTTAGAATCACCCCTCTAAAGGAAAGAACTCAAGCTAAGTATATAGCTTCTGTGTAAACTCCCAAGGTAGACTTGAGAACTGGGAATGGATGATGTCAAGAAATAGGCCAATCATAACCAGTCTTTGTCCCACTTTTTCTTTTCTTTTTGGGTCACACCTGATGATGCACAGGGGTTACTCCTGGCTTTGCACTCAGGAATTACCCATGGCGGTGCTCAGGGGACCATATGGGATGCTGGGAATCGAACCCAGGTCAGCCGCGTGCAAGGCAAACACCCTACCCACCTGCTATTGCTCCAGCCCTATCTTTGTCTTACCTTGATGATGAAAAATATGCAGGTAGTCAAGGATTAAGGCAAATGCCTCTGACTTCTTCCCAAACCCCATCCTGCATTAGGTGGGTGATAAAAACTGTTGAAAACAGATTCACTATGGGGTTTCCGGCTTTTTCTTTTGGCCAGACATAAGGACTAGCTAACAGCCAAGGCTACAGAGGAACTGATACTTGGACAATACCTCATTTCAGATTAGATTTCTTCCCTAAATCCCTTAACACATTAAAAAATCCCTTCACTCTGCATAAACACAGCCCTTTATAAAACCTCTTTCTCATTCACACATGACATCTGACCTTTGCTTTTCTATTGAGCCAAGCGCACTGCTCTGTTTTCTGTTTTAAACCCTCTCCCCCAAGTTGACCGCTGCTACCATGGAGGAGACATGTCTACAGAATTGTGATTCCATCAATGCTGGAATGGCCCATGGCTGTGTTTTCTCCTTAAGAATGTCCACACTGTTGACACAGTAGGACCCAGGGAACTGCCAAGCTCAACAGAGGCTTAGCTGGCCTATCCAGGGAAGACCCCAAAGCTGTGGCCCCACAACCACTTCCACCGACTCAGGAAGGAGCGGAAGGCTCATCACAGAGAAGAAGGGTACTTTTTAGCATATGTTCTGTTAAGCACGGAGAAGAGAGGAAAGGGAACTGGGCTTTGCTGCCTATGTGAGCAGAACATAACAGAATCATCTTGCTGGCACAGGAGAGAGAGGCTGTGACTTGCTGCTTGCAGAAGGGCTAGCTGGTCCTTGAGCTCAGGGCCGGCTGGCTGAAACAGGCGCACAATAAATAGCTCAGACCTAGCCCCAGTTTTAGGGAGGGGGTGGTGTCGGGGGTGGGTACATGTTCTTGGGTATAGAAATGGGACGCTGGAAGCCCCCTGAGCTGACTCCAGGGCCAGTGGAACTCACCTGACTGCCACATAGCTTTCTAGGAGCTGCACCTGGAGTTTCACTCAGCTCAGAGAGTAACGGGGCTCTGTACAAAAGCCTCACACCATTCTGTCAGGGAAATGATTTCTTTGTTCAAAATTGCATCCTGTACTTGTACATTCACAGAATGTCCTCTGAAAACCACAGGCTGGGAAACAAATTCATAGCTCCCAACTTAACAGAAAACCACAGCCACCACCCCCACCACCAATACACAGACACATATGCAAATGCACTAGCAAAGACACTGATATGGAAATGATAAAATAAGATAATGGCAGGGAGTTGAGAGAAGGGAAAGGTATTTGCACAGAGGGAGTTTTTCTTTAAACAAAGGCTAGACTAGTTAATTTCAAATACTGCACTAAGTAGGCAAAAAAATCCCTTACAGTTAGTCCTCCATCAAACCAGTGAGCACACAATATTGTTATCCTTGTTTAAAATGTGAGAATGAAGGCAGCATAGCCTAGATATCAATATCTGGGCCTTGAAACCAGATCATTTTGCTTTCAAAATCAGGCTCTACCACTTACTGGCTGTTAACACTGGATAAGTCACGAAATTTTCTAAGTCTCAATGTTTTCATGTGAAAAGGGGATGGAGTCTATCTCATAAGTTTATTGTGGAGAGAAATGAGATATGTCAGATACCATGGAAACATATTCACATACTAGAGTACTAGGTTTCCTCCTAGTTCTACAAATAAATATTCATAAGTTATTTCAGGTCAATTCACAAACATATTGTGATACTAAAAATAACAACAACCTCTGATGACCTGTTTGCCTTAAACAAATTAGAACATATCTAAAACTTTAGATATGGACTGGCTCTTGAAAATGTTGTGGGAAAACATTCCCAAGAATTTCCAAGCATTAAAATGTGCTTTGAGAGCCAGAGAGAACTCAAAATGCTGAGCACATGTAATCAGGCCTGGTGCACTGTCCCCCACATACATGTGTATGTCCCCCACATACACACGCCCCCTCCAATAAAAGAAAATGAGTTTGATTTGAGTACTCTTTCATTCAGAAGATGACAAATTGTCTCTTGATTAAGATTTTCCCATCCTGACGGGGATAATAGGCTTGTTGGCATGATTCTGAAGCTAGTTTCCTTCACTCCCAACTTAGCATATAGGCAATAGGCCAAGGAGGAGAAACGGCTAGGCCTCACTCTCCCCAGCTTGGGTGGCCAAAGAGAAGTAGATAAGCATGTCCCTGCAGGAAACAAGTGCCAAGTTAATTTTCTAGTCCTGAAGGACAGGAGAAGAGCAGGGAGCACTCCTGATTCCCCCACTTCTGTAACCAAGACAGCCAGATCAAGGGAAGGGAGAAGATGCTGATACTGTTGAAGAGCATGTGTGTGCCCTATACCTGCAGGGGTGAGGACAGAGAAAAAGATGTACCCAAAGACTTACATAAAGCACCCGCTGTGGATCATTATTGAAAAGAACAGCAAAGTATTCTGACAATGTATTTGAAAGGAATCGTTTTCTGGTGTGAATTTATTTTTAATATTATTTTAATCTGCTTTGCTTTGGTGCTTCCTGCTCAAATGATTAGGCCAAGGACCAAGTGTTTGCACTTTGAAAACAGGCCCCCTGTTCATATTCAACGGACAGCAGTAATCACTCCCTAAGAGTTGGAGTCTTAGGTTCAAGAACCGGCAAAAGATACCCAAAGCCCCTGCAGCCACCGGAAAGGAGGGCGCGGGTCTTCCCTGAAGCAGCTGGGTTGAGGCCAGACATCCCCCAGGGAAGATCCCCAGGGAACCTGCAGATGACCACCGAGGGACAACTGGTTCTGCCATTCTCTGCCCACAGTGATCTTCCCTTTGTCTCTCCATGTCCCCAAACTCCAGCACCAGGGATCAGCTCAAAGCTATACTTCGGAGTGTCCCTGGGCCGCACTGCCTGTGGTGGGGTGGACTGGGCCAGGGCTGATGGTGATGGAGGATGATCAGGGGGTCTGTTGACAATAATCTGTCCTCATTGTCAGCCCCAGGTCAGATGTGCGTAAACTCGCCGATCTCAGCCCTGTAAAGTGGGCGGCAGTGGGTTGCTCTTCACCCGGATGGGGGCGCAGGTTCGAAAAACCAAGGTTTAACAAATGCCTCACTT
Source organism: Sorex araneus (assembly GCF_027595985.1). Classification (NCBI taxonomy): domain Eukaryota; kingdom Metazoa; phylum Chordata; class Mammalia; order Eulipotyphla; family Soricidae; genus Sorex; species Sorex araneus. The sequence goes on along the minus strand of NC_073313.1, from coordinate 333,073,929 downwards.
GATTCTCGGGCGCACTTTCCTGGCGCCCACTCTTTCCAGGCAGCGCGGGAAGTTCACCGGTCCCTAAAGCAAGCCCCGGGTCCGGTAAGAGCCTCAGGTCGCGGCGGTGAAGGTGCAAGGTGAGCCGCGCCCGGGCGGCTCCGCCGCGCCCCCTAGAGCCCAGAAGCGGTCACTGCGTCCAGGTCCCGGCGGCGGCTCCGCGGCCAGAGCCGACTCCGCCGCGCTGGGGCGCCGGGCACCTCCCGGCCAGCGCGGAGGGAGGTGACAGCAGCCGGCCGCTTCCTGGCCGGTCCCGCGGGCGGCCGGGGTGTCGGGCTCGCGCGGCGGCGGCGGGGCTCGGAGGATCCCGGGCCGCCCCGCCCTGCCGGTCGCGCCACGGCCGCGCCGGGCGCTCGGAGCGGCCCCGCCCCCAGCCGCCACCCCCGGTGCCCTCAGGGGGGCACCCCCATCGGGGCGGGAGGGTGGTCCTCCGTGCCCCGGTCGCCGAGTGGCGGAGAGGTGACGGTAACCGCCTTCCCATTTCCGCCCGGCCGGCCGCGCGGCAGGGTGCGTGCCAGCAGAGCGGCGCTCGGTCCTCCCTCCGCCCGCCCGCCCGCGCCGGGGGCCGGCCCTGCTCGCCCGCGCCTTTTCCCCCGCGCACCGCGGCGCGGCTCCGCCACTCGGGCACCGCAGGTAGGGCAGGAGGCCGGAGCGCCTGCCGCCCGCCGCCCGGACCATGGTCCCCTCGGCTGGACAGCTCGCCCTGCTCGCACTGGGTACGTACCGCGCCCGCCGCGCGCCCTACCCCGCGCCGCTCAGTCCCTGCCTTTTCCTTCCAATCCCACCCATCTCGGGGGAGGCGGGGGTCTCCCAAAGTCGGGGGGGGGGCGAGCGAATGCTTGTCGGGGAGCAAATGCCGAGGCTGGGAGACCTGGGCGGGCTCCCCCCCGCTTGCCCCCACTGCCCAGGGGGGCACCATCGCGCTGCCGGGCTCCCCCGGGGCAGTGGCCGGCCGGGCCGTGCGTGAGAACCCAGCCCCGGGAGAGGGCAGCGATGCGCGGACGCGCTTGAACTTTAATCCGCCGCGGCGGTGTGTGGCGGACTCCTGCCCACACCTACCTGCCTACCTGGCCGCCGCCGAGCCGGCGCGGAGACTCGGAACTGGTGGCCCGGCGTCGTCCCCGGGGTTGCGGGGGTGTATGTGTGGGGGCTCCTTTTGCACCTCCGCTCCCGCCCCTACCCCTCTGCGCGCCCCCCATCCCTGCCGCCCCCCTCGACGGGCAGATTGGGAGCGTTCGACCGAGGCGTCGTTCAATCTGCGAACTTTCAGAGGGCATTTAGGCGTGGGCTCGGTTTGGGATTTTTGTGCGGATTAATTGTGCTTTTAATTAACTTGCCCGGGAGAGGTGGTGTAAGTGTCAACCGAGGGCAGGGCGTGAACCCCCTAGTCCGGAGCCCGTGCCAGTTTCCTCCGAGTTGGTTCTCTTGGAAGGGAGCGCGGGATGGGGGGAAGGAGGAGGCGCGGCCGGGTGTGCGGGACGGCCGCGTTCGCATCGGGGAAGTTCACAGGTGGGTGTGGGAGTGCGTGGTGCGGGGCGCCGGGCGCTGCCGCGGGGCCGGCCCTCCCCGATGCGGAGCTGGCCCATGCACTGTCGGGGGTTGCTGGTTATCTTCACAGCAGAGCTGGGAGCAGTTGGGAGGGCAGCTCTCCACCCCCACCCCCCAGGAGTTCAATCCTGGGACGCACGTTGCTTGCTGCAGCTCCAGGGTCCTCTATTAAGGATCGAAAGAAAATTATAGAGCCCCCCGCCCCCGCCTCGCTCCAGTGACGCAAAGCTGGAGCCTCCCCCACTTTCGTGTAGTTGTGGGAGGGGGGGCGCATAGATCCACCTGGCACCCTGCCCATGAAACGCTGATTAAGAACCGCCTGAGGACGGGAAGCATCATCTCAGGAAAGTGCGGAGCAGCTGTGGAACCGCGTGTGCTCCGTGGTACTCTCACCGACAGGTGGCATAATTATGAGTAACCTTTTTTTTCTTTTTTTTTGGTGGTGGTTCTGAGTTTAGTTTTTTATTGTTTAAAGCAGTAAAACACTGCTAGTACAGCTGAAGCCTCGTGTATGCACCCCCTCTTGCATAAACATTTTTTGGGGGATGGGGCACACCCCGCAGTCCTCAGGGGTTACTCCCTACTCTTTGACCAGGAATCACCCCTGGTGGTGCTTGGGGGACCATATGGGATGCCAGGGATGGAACCCAGGTGGGCCAGTTGTGAGGCGAGTGCTCTACCTATTATCGATCTGGCCCCTGTATAAATGTGTGTTTTTTTAAATATAAATTTTAATAGGGGACTAGCTAACCTGTTGGAACCACTTGTTCTGGGCCCAGTGTTCTAAGTATGCAGGGGTTTGCATTCAATTTCTGTGCCAACCTGATAGAGAAGGTATCACACCCCCATTTTATAGAGGAGGAAATTGAGGCACAGGGAGAAACCCCCCCTCCCCAGTCAAACCCCTCAGTCAGGCTGCACTTATTAAAGAACGTGGAAGGATTGGAACTGGAAAGTCCACCTTCCACCTGACTGGAGGTCACGATAGTACAGCCCTTGGGTTTGGGCATATTCCTGGAAGCTCGATGATACCAGCACCTGGGAACTGGCTGTCGAGTTGGGTTCTCTGTTGGCGCTGCTCTCAAGGTAGCCTTAGGTGTAGAGGTAGGAGATGATGAAGGGAAGCAGGTTTCAAGAAGCCTTTGGAAGTGGCCTCCCAGCTTCTCCCTCTCTAGCAGATTTGCCCATGAAGACAGCTTTCATTCTTTGCTTGTCATTCCTCTTTCTTGCCTAAGTCTTCGTCTTCAGCTTGATCTTTGTTTCCTCCAACTTCAGAAAGAGATATAGATTTCAAAAGATCAGTTGAAATATAAAAGCTGCCTCATACACATTCAAAATAGGAATAGTTAGGGAAAAAATAAGTAAAAAAATAGTTGGGGGAAAAAAATAAGTGGGGGGAGGGGGAAGGCAAGAGTAAGGTATGCCAGTGGGGACTCCTTTACATTCTTTTTCTTTAAAGGCCTTTCTGTGCATTTACTAGAACTTCTGCCTCCTGCCTCACTTCCTACTAGATTGCTAAACGCTCATCAAAGCCTCGTGCATCTTTAATTTGCATATTTCTTCCAGTGCTGCTTTTCTTTCTTCTTTTTCTTAAGTTGGTACAAAGTAGTTCCAGGCAAACCAGCCCCAATTCCACCGCTAACCAAGATCTAGAAGCCTGCGCTTCCCTCCCCGCCTTGGTGGGGGCTGTCTGGGAAGGAACTGGAATCTCAGTTGGTGTTCTTCCTAACTTGGAGCCCAAGCATTGATTGATATGTTGGCCGTGAGCATGTGGAGACGGCTACTTTAATGGCAACTTTGGGAAGTAATCCAGGTTTCTGCGGTGGCTGCCCTCCCAAGTCAGGTTTCCATGGCTTGCAGGGCCAGCCTCCCAGGGGCTTGGCACCTCTCATCCACATCCTCCTCTGTGTCCAGGGAGAAGGTGTATAATTGTGGGCAAGTTACTTAGCTTCTTTGCCTTCTTTTTCTTGTCTGTAGAATAGTGGTGTTGCTAAGGTCTGTGAATACATTTAATGAACAGAGAGTGGCGTCTCTCCTACAGGAAGCTTATTCATTTTAGTTCCATCCATCCTCCTCCTCATCTTTCTTGTTATTTTGACCCTCTGAAATTCTAGATCTCATTGTAGATTAGGTCAATTCTATAAATGAGAATTTGTTTCCTTATCTTCCAACTCCTCACCTTTCCCAAGCCAGAAAATACCACCCACCAAAAGTTTCTGCCTCATGACTTCAGTGAATACTGTTTAGCATGTGACAACTTCAAGAAATTCTAATGATGCTTTTCCATTTTTAGATGCTAGAATCAAACCCAGGAACTCACGTATGCAGGGTTTTAGCCTCACCTCTGAGCCACACCCCCAGTTCCTGTGAGGGTTCTTGGCACATCATGGATTCTTTCATTTTTGTATGTGTGGACAGGGTTTTAGGTCACACCCAGCTGTGCTCTGTGCTCGGGGATCACTCTTGGCAGTGCTTGGGCAGGGTGGGGAGGGGGTGCTGGTGGATATGTGATATCAAGGATCAAAGTAGAGTTGATCACAGGAGAATTGTCTGTGTGCAAGGCAAGCATCTTAACCTATGCTTAATCTCTGGCTCACAATTCTTTCATTTTTGATACAAAAGATTTGTATTTTCTTCATGACACTCAGCAGTCTGTTGTTAAATTTTGCAATTTTCTCATCAGTAAAGTGGAATAATAAACTATGTCCCCCTCAAAGTTTGTTATCAAATTCAATTGAGATAAGACAAGGGAGCAATTTATATTCTTTGAAGACAAAGGTCTGTACCTAAAATGAAATTGGCTTTGCAAGACAGAAATAGGTTTTAAAACACAGAAGCGAACATATTTATGGAAGCCACCAGAAGTAAAACCCAGAACACAAAGTATCATTAATCATTGGGAGGCAGGAAACAGATCAGCTTCTCAATGGATTCGGAGCTGAGGAAGCGGCTGGGGGCATAGGTAAGATGTCTTTCTAGCAGGCACTTGAGGTTTGCCCAAGACAGGTACTGGGCAGGTGCAATCAGGGGATGTACACTTGAACTGTGAACTCTAAATTTATACACATTTGACAGCCAGCGCAATGGGCTGAGCTCATGCTTCGCATGCATAAGACCAAGATTTGATCCCTAGCATTGCTGGGAGCAACTCCTTAATACAGAGCTGGAGAATGGTCCCCAAGCACTGCTGTCTATGGCCCCAAAACCAAAATGAATAAATCACAAATAACAATGTATATATAGAAGGCTGAAAGGCTGAATTTTTATATTTATCTTTCCCCAATTTGGCTTCCTCAGAAGAAAGTGTTTTCTGTAAGTGACTCTCAATATCCCCCAAAGGAGACCTCTCATGAGAGTAAATGATGCAGGGTCAGAGAGAGTTAGTGCAGGTAAAGCACTTGCCTTGCATGCAGTTAACCAGGATTTAATCCCCGGCACCACATATCGCCCCCCCCCCCAGCCCCATCAGTAGTGATCCCTGAGCACAGATCCAGAAGTAAGCACTGAGCATTGCCAGGTGTTCCTCCCCAGAAAAAAAATAGTAAATGAGAAAGAAGATGAGAAAGAAGAAAAGTGCCTACTATAGAGGCAGATTGGAGGGGTCGGGGTGGTGGGAGGGAAACTGGGGACATTGGTAGTGGGAACTGTACACTGGTGAAGGGACGGGTGTTTGAATGTTGTATGACTAAAACCCAATCATAAAAATCTTTATAGCTGTATATCTCATGGTGATTCCATACAAAAGAACAAATAAATATAAATAAATAAAATAAATAAAACAAAAGATAAGTCCACCAAAAAAGAGTAAATGATAAAATGGCTGGCCTTTCCTTTAGACCTATCTCTACGAGCCTTTGGAAAATATTTTTCAAACAAATGCATACTCTGGGCTGCCCACTAGGAGGGATGGGCACTGGGAAGTAGAGATTGGGTCAACCGAAGTGGAAATAGCCCAACCCACTGCATTGGCATCCTGTCCCTGGCTTCATATGCGTCTCCTCCATGGTATTTTACCCAGCAGTAGCCTCAAATCCCAACTAACTGGAGAGCTTGGTCTACCAGATCGCCCAGCAGAAGGTGGGGCTGTGGGGGAGTTCGCATGTCTAACATGCCCCAGGTGTAGCTTTTGCCACTGGTGGGGAGATACTTAGAGGCCACTGCTTTCCAGTCAGTTTCTGTTAGGGAACCTTAGTTATTTGGTTAACTATTTGCATGTATCTATTTAGATGTTTACAAATATTGCTGTGATTTATGGGCTACTATTAAAAGCACTAAGTCACGTGCTTTTCTTGTGAACCATCAAACATTGACATTGTGTTGCTGCCCTTTAAATTTTCTTTTTTTTTTTTTTGGCTTTTTGGGTCACCCCCAAAAGGTGACACATGCACAGGGGTTACTTCTGGCTCTGCACTCAGGAATCACTCCTGGCGGTGCTCAGGGGACCATATGGAATGCTGGGAATCGAACCCGGGTTAGCTGAGTGCAAGGCAAACGCCCTACCCCCTGTGCTATCACTCCAGCCCCTGGCCTTTCAATTTTCTAATCAACCAATTTTAAAGTATGAACTTAAACACATTAGTCTTTAGCATAAAGTTAGATTGCATCTAGAAGAGAATCAGGCTACATTGATGCTGGCTTTTGGTTTTATGTTACTTTTTAAAAAATTTTTGAGAGATCAAGTGTAAAAATCTAAGGTGAGGCAAGCCAGACATTTCGAGTGCTAGAACAATCTAGACTGTGGAACAGTCTTTTAGGACTGCTTCACGGAGGTTATAAAAGTACATTTGCCTTCGTCCAACTCTGAAAGCCTGACTTAATCAATGCCTTTGAATTAGTTGTGTTGAGAATGATTTAAATAGCAGTTATTCAGGCTTAGAAGAAATTGGATGCTTGTTGAAGTGGGATTTTATGTATTTGCTAGTATCTTTTCTCTGTATTCAGAGGAAACAATTTCCTTTCATATGGAATCTAGTGAATCCTGGGCTCAGTATTTTTGTCTTCTTTCATTGTCTCCCCGCCTTGAGAAGTCTGTTTTCTCCACCTTGGTACTTGCACTTCTCTCAAGGACTTCCTCAAGAAAGAATCTGCGCGTGCTCCTTTGGGTAACAAGCTTACAGAACTGGGCAATCCCGAAGTGCTACTGCCTTGCCTTTTTTGATTTTGATGTTTGAACATGTTAACTTTTCTGATGAGAACTTCCTGAGAGCATTGACCCTCCAATGTCATGAATGAATGGGTGGTGTTGGACTTCTCTTCCCTAGTTTGAGGGCTCATTTCTTTGGCACTTCTGAGGCTAAACCTCCGAGGAGCCCAATAAGCACCTGATGACTCCTGGGGTGCCCAAGGCTGGATGCTCTGGTGTACACTCAGTTGGCAAACACCTGGCCTTGTAGTTAACCTTAATCCTGAAAAACTCTTTGTCATGATAATCAAGGGTGGTTGCCTGTAAATTCTTGCAACACTGATGCAGCTAATCCTCAGGATAGTGTTTTATTGTTGTTGTCAAAAATAGATTATGATACAATGTTTTTTAATGATTGCAAAAATTTCTTTCCCCTCTAGAACATTTAAAAAAATTCCAGAAAGCGTAAGAGAAAAATCTTTTAATGATTCATAATTCTTGGACTGGATTTTTTTTTTTTTAATTCTTGGGTTGGGAAGATAACTCTGTACATACCTCATAGGTCTGAAGTCCTGAGTTTGAGCCATGACTATGAAAAAAAAAGTAATTCCACTGCACAAAGATAACTGATTAATATTTTATTGTATAATCTGATAAGTGTGCACCTAGGTATAAATTGTTGTTAGTGTGTATGAATTTCTATAGACTCACAAGTTTAATTTTATAATGAACATTTTTATATAATTAGGCATGCATCCCTAATGTCATTCTTAGTAGGAAAAATACACGTGTACTTGACTTTATTTACTGTGATTTAACCAATGTTGAAACACTTTGGCCATATGGATTTTCCCTATTTCTCATTGTAATTCACACATTCATTGTTGAGAATATAAATTAGTAGAATTCTTTTAGAAATCAATGTTACAGTTTTAAGTGAGCGTAATTTGAATCATTAATTCCATTTTTGAGATGTATTCTACATAAATATGTGCCTAAATATGCAAAAAATAAGGATTTGTTGTATTATTTCTAATAGTAACAGATTTCTAGTATCACACTATTATAATGTTTATGAGGATTCCTTATCATCGAGCTTTGTAACAACACTTTATATAAAAGGATTTTGAGACTTGACAAATATTTCCCCTATTTATTATCTTGTACTCTTTTGTTTATGGTATTTTGTACTTGCCTAAGGTTTTTGCTGTTATTTAGCTGGAACTATAAATCTTTCCCCTTAAGCTTCCTATTTTTGCTTGTATATTTAGGGGGGAAAAAATCCCTGTCCTAAGATAAGGCAAACAGACACTTATTTTTCCTTCTAATCCCTTAATGATCTCATGTTATGTCGTACTAATTACACCTATAATTATTCTGGTGTATAGTATGAATTACAATTCATATTTCCTTTTTTAAAAGCTGGAGACTGCCAATCTGTAGCCTCAATCATAATTTCTGGAATAATGTCTTCTTTCCCCTCTGACTTGAAATTCCCCCTCCCTCCCTCCCTCCCTCCCTCCCTCCCTCCCTCCCTTCCTTCCTTCCTTCCTTCCTTCCTTCCTTCCTTCCTTCCTTCCTTCCTTCCTTCCTTCCTTCCTTCTTTCCTTTGTGAATCAAACATATTTACTATGCTTCTGTCAAACAAGACAACTGGTTTTGTCTGCAACTATTGTTTAAGATGAGAGAACTGAAGGCACAGCTGTGGCTTGCAAGATGAACACTGGAAATGACAAATGGAGCCCAAGGGATGGTCCCTGTGGCTGTGCCGGGCGTGGATGTAGGTCAGCTTAGCTTCTCCAAGAAAGCTCTGAAGCTTCTCAAGCACTGCTGGTAGACAGCCTCAAAGTCAAGTCATTGCCACAATAGGGCTTTTCAGAAATCATCTGTTTTTGTGAGTCAGAGCTCCTGAGTAGCTCAATTTTAGGTGAACAATTTTGAACTTGATTACTTTTCTAGGCAAATCTCTCAGATTGCTTGCATCCATACAGTGTATGTAGTGTGATGTATGTGTGTGTATATATGTGTATAGACACACATATATACACACATATACACACACACCTATATATACATATAGTCAAATGCGCTAAAGTCTTTATTGGTAATCTGTTGGGCAAGGTGACTCATGGACCTGCTATGCTTCATCATGTGCAGTTCTGCCCTCAGTGATCAGGGTTTCCTGCTTCCTACGTGAACATCGCTGCACTGTCTGTTCTCCATTTATTGGAAACATTTTGATCAGTTGCTAGTTTTCTGAAAACTATTTCTGCAGTGTGTGATGGACAGATGTTACCCAGAAACATTCATAACACCCACTTGGACACCTGCTTGGCCATCTTCCCATGCACAGAAATCCCATCTTTATCACATACTAAATAGGTGCATGGTTCCATTATTTGGAGTTTTGTTTTTAATTCATCTATCTTGCCAGTATTTACTGAGCACCCATCTGAGTTGGATTAGTTTCTAGCTGCTGGGAGTCAGCCAGAAATGAGACCCAGTCCCATTTTTCTAGGACTGAGAACTTCCGTTTTCCCCACACTCATTTGCATTAGTTTTTGCTGGTATTTAAAATCTTCCTCACAATTTTTCCTAGTGTTTTGCTAATTCTAATAATTCTTTAGTCAATTTTCTGAGATTTCACGGGTAGATGCTCATATAAAATCGAATAGTTGCCTCCTTCCTTTTAGTGTTTTTAGACCACTGCTTTTTCGTAGAGAGCTGGTTAGGAACTTAAGAATAGCATGGAGTGGCAGAGGTGGGTAGTGCACAGGAGTTACTCCTGCCTTTGTGATCAGGGATTGAACATGACAATGCTGGGGTGGGGAGTGAATCCAAGGATTGAGCTGGGATTGGCTGCATGCAATGGGTCTGGCCCCTAATAGTAGTGTTATATTTATCTTGTCTTCCTGATAATGTTTGTAGTATGTAACAAAAAGTACATGGGTGCTTTTTGGTTATCTGTATCAGTATATATATTCCCAAATACACACCTATATGCATATGCATATACATTATCATGTAAATAAAATGTGCTTTCATTACTTGCAAAAAGATTTGGCATCATGCTTTGTTTTCTTTTGTTTGAACAGGAGAAATAATGCTGTTGCTTTGTTTTTTCGAATGTTTTGAGGCTATTCTTGACTTTGCTATGTGAAAGGCATCTTGAATTCCTGGAATGCCCCCTCCTTGGCTGTATGTTACTGTTCTCCTTATATGCTACTACAGCGATTGATTCTGAAATAGTTAGGGACTTGTTTCTCTCTTGGACTTTATTACCAGCATCATGTTTGATTTCTAAAATACATTTTATTTATTTTTATTTTTATTTATTTAATTTTTTTTGCTTTTTGGGTCACACCCAACAATGCACAAGGATTGCTCCTGGCTCATGCACTCAGGAATTACTCCTGGTGGTGCTCAGGACCCATATGGGATGCTGGGAATCAAACTCGGGTTGGCCACATGCAAGGCAAACGCCCTATCCGCTGTGCTATCGCTTCAGCCCCTAAAATATGTTTTAAAATGTGTGTTTTATGCTCTAGAATAGTTGAAAGATGGAAACTACTGGTCTGTGAATGGTTGGAAAAAATATTATTTTTGAAGTTCCTGGGCCTGGCCCCCTTTTAGTCATCATTTTAAGTTTTCTATCTATCTCTTGAGCCAGTTTTGATCATTATTCCTTTTCCCCACAATCAATTTACATCTGTACATTCTAAATACAGTATATTTATAAATGACTATATTTTAATTGAGAGCTAGTCAGGTAGCTCGGTGGGCTTGCTTGCATGCTTTGCATGTGGAGGCCCAGGTTCCATCGCTGCACCAAAGGATCCCTCAGCACCACCAGGAGCAACCCCCAGGCACAGAGCAAGGAATAGCCACGTAGCATCAACAGGTATGCACCCCCCCCACACACACACACCAAATGGTTTCTTTTGCATCTTTGGCCCTGGTTAGTGTGACTTTACCAAATGTGAAATTAAATACCTTGGTCCCCAGAATAAAAGATGCATTTAAGATTTTTCCTTTCTTACTTTGGAGAGGAAACTATCACTAAAGCACACAAAGGCAATTCAAGGGAAAGTTTTGTAGTTTAAGGTATTCTCAGAAACCTGAGTTAATAGTGTATTTGCATAACTGTACATGTCAAAATTGTAGTTACATGTGTCTGGATTACAATTTCTAGCAGTGTCTATTCAAATGCTTTCTGATCATTCCTTAAGTTTTTGTTTTTTTAGGTAATAACCTCCTAATACACTGTGTCTACTAAATGGTACTATAGTATTTACAGTAAAAGTACCACCCTGCTATGTGTTGCTTTTTTGCTTTGTTTGCAAGATCAGTTTTTCCAGGTAAAAATACAGAATTCTACAAAAAGCTCCCTTACTATAGCACCGGTTCATTGGGGCCCTTACTCTTAAGGTTATAAACAATTCAACTGGGTGAGAAGAGGACAGATGTGCTTTTACTGCTCTTTCATCATCTCTTGCTGGGTCCAAGGCATTCTCTGTGTAATTACTGAACATCCAAGAGGCACAGGAGATTAACTGGCTAAATGGTACACGTAATGGGGTGGCACAAAGGCAGCCAGAGCTGATAAATGAGAGGTTTGCAATTACACCCTGCTCCCCTCCCTCTGCCAGGCCTTGGCAACCAAAAAGAAAAACACAAACTGAAGATCCTTTTCTTGCTTGAAGGAAATAGCCTAAGACCCATAACTCTGACCATTGCAGTGATTGGAAGGAATCTCTCCCTAAACTCTGGATGGACATAATCTGTCCACCTTGCTTATCACTGAGCTCAGTTGCAAACTCCAGACTAGAGTCTGGCTCACCCGGGGATGGTTTCTGGGTGATTATTTTTGCACCCAAGGAGCACATCATTGGTCAGTCTGCATGCTCACACTCCCCGCCAACAAATTTAAACAATGACAGATGTTTTTTGCACATAGCAGACCTTGGGTGTTATAATTAGGGTTTCAGGGGATGAATCATAGGTCCCTGAACCGGAATGAAAGCAAGCCCGGGGCCTGAGCATTTTTTTTTAAGGGAGGTGAGGTAAACTCATAGATCACACAGATGGGGAATCCTGGATCTAGACACACCTTAAATTCATCAAGCCCTTCCTTGGCCACAAAACAAACATACCTCTTGGGCTGGCCACTGTCTAGTCTGATTTGTGTTTACTGGACATGCTCACTCTTGGGGTCACCACTGCTCTGCATGGACCATTCATGAGCCACCCTACATCTCTGCCAACCTTGGTTAAATTTACTTATTCTTTTTCCCAAAATGGAATAGACATTAGATCTTTAGGCAGAGAGCCTCAAAATCACCTCCAAATTCCACTCACCAGAGGTATCTTCTTGCTAGGGTTAACATGTAGCGCTACCAGATTTTTTTCTGCATATTAAGGGATTTGTTGATTCACTTTTCTTCAGAGATGGCATTTAGTGAGTCTCCTTTTTAAAAGTTTCCTTTTTACTTTCTGTACATATAAGAAGAAACATTTTGTGACAAATGTGTATCTATTAACCTTATTTTTTTAATGACTATTACGCGTTCCATCACACAACTCTCACATTGTTTATTCCATTCTTCATTGATAAAGTATAGGTTGCTTCAGATTTTTAAGTATGTAAACCCAAAATGAAAATCCTTGCTTCTAAGTCATTACTAAAAATTAAGTGTATTTAATCATATTAATTGATAAACATGATTAGCAATTAAATTATTTTCTATGGTTAAATACCCAGAATTAGATTATAGAAGGCATACACTTTTTAATCTCTTAATTTGTTTTTGCAGTTTTCCCCCTGAAAAGGCATACAAATGTGTGTTTCTCTCACCTTTGTGTGAATACTTCTATCAGGAAACGTGTATGATGAATATTACCATTTTTCAGACTTTTCTAATTCTGTTAGAAAAGGGAATCTTCTTTGTAATCCTTTGTTTAGAAATCTAAAGTTTGGTGCAATTGAATTTTTTGGTTTGAATTTCTTTTCTTGTGAATTGCCTTTTTCTGTCCTTAAACCTATGCTTGGGGTAGGTCAACTATTTTCTTATTAATTTCTAATCAGAGTTTTAAAGATACACCACAAATATTTTCTTTAGTTTTCTTTTTATTGTATATTGTGTTTGAACTTCCCGAGGTATGGTTTTATTTAACTTTTAAGGACTTAAAAGCTGTTCTTTATTTTCTAAACCTACTTTTGTCTTTGGGCTAGAAAAGAATTTACTATTACTCTCTGATCTCTCACTATAAATAACTTTTATATTGTTACTTTTCATATGTAATTTCAGTTCTTCAGCACTATACTTTGGTGTAAGATGTGAGCTATGAATCTAACTTACTTTTTTGTTAAATAATGACCCAGTTTGGGGCTGGAGTGATAGCACAGCGGGTAGGTGGTAAGGAGTTTGCCTTGCATGCAGCCGACCCAGGTTCGATCCCCAGCATCCCATATGGTTCCCTGAGCACTGCCAGAAGTAATTCCTGAGTGCAGAGCCAGGAGTAACCCCTGTGCATTGCTGGGTGTGACCCAAAAAGCAAAAACAAGAACAAAAATAATGACCCAGTTCTGACTCCCTGTGATGAATAGTTCTTCTCTATTCACAGATTTCATCCTACTTTTGTTCCTTGATACGTTCCTAGGAGTACTTTGGTCTGTTTGTGGAGTCATCTGCGATGCATCCTGTCAGGAACCATTCTTTTGGGCTGGGTATATGTCATTACCCCCAAGCAGTTGTGACAGAAAATATTGAGAACTCAGCAGCAATATGCAGTTTTTGTGACGAGATTTCTACTTCCCTCTTGGGGATGGTGTTTTGGAGGAAGAAATAGTGCTGGTGGTGGAGGAAAGGAACACTTAGGAAGTTGGTGGAGAGAAGAACTATGTTTCAGTCCTTTCTCAGGGGAGAAAGGAGGACTTCACCTCATTCCTCACTGTGGTGGAATTCCAATAGGCCTGGGTCTCTTCATTACTGAAGCTGTGTCTCTCCAGCCTGCTGTCCTGCTCTTTCTGAGACTGAGTTTTGTGGGAATGAGGGCTCTGGAGGTCTGCAGAACTCCACATGGAATTCTGCCTTACTGGATCTCTTTGTGTGCGTCTCTCCAATGGATATCACGGAGGAGCAAGTGGTGGTGCACTGCATTCTCATACAGGCCCAAACTGACAGATCTCCCTGGAATAGGCACCCAGTCAGCAAAGTGGAATCAAACTAGCAAGTCACAATATTCTTTTCATACCAAACTCATATTTTAAAAGCAAGGCTGAAATATCAAAATTGGATGTTAGGGCATAATACTTCTGAACATTGTGATTTTTTTCTCTTTTCATTATTAAAATTTGTGACCCCCAACTCTAGAGGAATATGTGTGAGTTCCTTATTTTTTTTTTGGGGGGGCCACTAAAGTGAAAAGTTTGAGAATATTACTGGTTTTCAAATAGCACTGTAGCACTGTCATCCCCTTGTTCATTGATTTGCTCCAGCGGTCAACAGTAACGTCTCCATTGTGAGACTTACTGTTACTGTTTTTTTTTTTTTTTGGTTTTTGGGTCACACCTGGCGATGCACAGGGGTTACTCCTGGCTCTGCACTCAGGAATTACTCCTGGCGGTGCTCAGGGGACCATATGGGATGCTGGGATTCGAACCCGGGTCGGCCGTGTGCAAGGCAAACGCCCTACCCGCTATGCTGTCGCTCCAGCCCCTACTGTTACTGTTTTTGGCATATCCAATACACCACGGGTAGCTTGCCAATCTCTGCTGTGTGGATGGGATACTCTAAGTAGCTTGCCGGGCTCTCTGAGAGGGACGGAGAAATCAAACCTGGGTCAGCCGTGTGCAAGGCAAATGCCCTACCCGCTGTACTATTGCTCCAGCCCACATATATATATATATATATATATATATATATATATATATGTATATATATGTATACTTTGGGAACAGTGCTGGGAATTGAAACTGAGTCTTCTGTATGCAAAGCATACATTTAGTCCATTAATCTTCTCTATGCAAAGTCTACATTTAGATTAATGGACTAATATTTTTTCAAAAATTTTTACAACATATTTGTCACTGTTTCTGAAATGAAATTCTATTTTAAGCTAAATTACACAGGCTTACTTACTCCTTAGAACTACTACTCCTTTATGTTAAAATCTAAACTCTAGAGGCCAAAGTGATAGTACAGTGGGTAGGGTGTATGCTTTGCATGTGGTCAAGCCCAGATTTGACCCCCAGCACCCCATAGGGTTCCCCAGAGCCTGCCAGGATTGACTCAACTCTCTCCCACACACAAAAGAAACCAATTCTAAGCTCTTTGAAAACATATTCTGATACTGTTTTGGGTAATGGTACGGTGTATTAAATAAGTATAGCAAAACAATAATACAGAAAAAATAACCAAGATGAGCAGCGTCATCATTTGTCTGCTTAGTTTGGGTTTAATATGTTTTGTTTTTTCCTGAGTTGAAAAGTTATGTTGTTTATTCTATAGCATTTTCTTGTCTAATATATTCATCCAGTTCTATCTGTAGCCTTCTGACTACTGCACTTCCTGTATCCACAAACTATAATACACTTTATTTTCATTTTTATGTAGTCAAAATATGATTATCTTTTCTTGATATTTATTTTTTGATCCATAAATTATTTAGAAATGAGTTTTAAGCTCTGGTGTTTAGGGACTCTTCAGTTTTATTTTTGTTACCTATGTTTTTTAACTTCATTAGGATCTTAAAGCAGATATCAAATTATTTCTATTCTTTTAAGTGTCATAATGTGTTTGGTAGCCCAGAATGTGGTCTATCTTGGTGAATGTTCAGTGAGTTTGAGAATGCTGTGTGCTCTCCCCATGTTGGAGGAAGTAGTCTATAGCTGTCAGTTATAGCCAATCAATTGATGGGGTTGCATTTAAATGCCCTGATTTTCTACCTGCTGGATCTGCCCATTTCTAAGAGTGTTGGATCTCCAGCTATAATGGTGGTTTCAGTTGCTTCTCTCCTATTAAGAAGCACTTTCTTCTTATGTTTTAATGTTCTGTTGTTAAGTATATGCATGTTAGATATACCTCATCATTGCTTAGTGATATGGAAGCCAGTTCAAAGTCTCTGAGTGCTATGTCATCACTGGTGAACTCTATCCCCGTACGGTATCTATAGTAGATGTCAAACTTCTTTCCTTTGTGAATGAAAAGTTTCAGTAAGGCTTTCTTCTTGACTTGGTTAAGCAGAACTCTGCTCTTTTTAAATGTGTGGTGAGAAAACATGCCAAAGGCATGAGTCCAATCCCTGGATTTGTGCACTAGTAGGATCGTGATAGCAGGACCTCAGTCCTTTGATTGAGGCCATCATTTCAAATACTCTCCCTTTTTTTTTTTTAACCCTCTGTAGGGTGTAGAAGACTTAAGCCAATGGACTGGTTATGCACCAGTGAACCACTTGAAAGAGATTTATGCTTAGGAAAACAACATCAACTCACTATGTAATGTGAGCTTATTTTCTTGTGAAGCTCTCTTTCCCCTACTGTGGAACAGAGGAAAAAATAAACACAACAGCCCTTTCAACTAAATTGGACTCTTTGGATTTCAGATAAAAGGCAGCACATTTTCCTTTTAACAATAACAACCGAGGCATTTGGAGTGTCTCAGCTGTCATCCCATGTCGAATATATCCAAGTGATCAAATAGTAGTTGTAGTTTTTGTGAACAGAGCCTCATGTAACATTTGGTTCTTAATTTGCCCACAGTAGCTACTTAATTCACCTAATGCTGCATTAGAGACTCAAAATCGAATTAAAGGAAAAAAATAAGATCTCTCATCTCAAAGTGAGGTGTGCTAATTATTTGGGCTATTAATTATGTACAAGGTATTACTCACCTTAGCAAACATTTAACTGTTTTATAATAATAATCTGATAATTATTTATCAGATCCTTTGCTAGGTTTGGGAATATCAATAACATAAAGGTTCATAGCCCAACCCTTGCCCCAGCCCCTGAATTCCATGTAGCTGGTGGAGAAGTGGACACAGATTTCAAAAGTGCTTCGAGATGCAGTGTGGCTCAGTAGAAGATTTTTGGTGACACCGAGCGCATCTTTTCACACGGATGATGGTGATCCCTTGTAATAGGGTCAGGCACATGCTCATTTCTTTGCCACCTTCAGTGTTGTACAGACTCCTTTAAACCACCAAGTGGGTCTAGAAAACGAGCTGTTTAACCCCATTTGGCAGGGGAAGAAACTGAGGCACAAGAAAGTTAAGTAACTTGCCTGAGCTTCCATCACTAAGAAGTGGCAGAACAGGCATTTGAGCCCAGAAGTTTTGCCCTGCCATCCTGGCCACCCTGCACATCAGCATCAGTGCTCATCCAGGAAGGCTGGACAGGCTGCCCAGAGTTCTCCACATGTCAGGTTGCCACTTGGTAGCAACCATACCTGGCTAAATTGAATCAGGCTGCCAGACAGGCATGCCCCTAAATATTGACCACAGCGCCAGCCTTGTTCATGCTGTTTAAAAGGTGTAAGGTTGCTTCCCATTGCCGTGAAGTCATGTCCCAGACAAGCTTGGGAGAATGCTTCCTTCCCTCCTTCAGTCAAGAGTTCGGGTCTTCAGAAGACAGGCGGTGGCGTGTGGTGTGTTATTGCCATAGTGTGTTGTGCCCAGATGGAAGCCAGTTTGCCTTTCTCTCATGGGGACAGCGCGTGCAAGGCAAGTGCCTCAACCCCTGTGCGGTCTCTCTGGCTCTCAGTGCTTGCTGGAGAGGACCAGCTCTGCTGTTGATGCAGGCAGCCTGTCCCGCTCATCAGCTTCACCACCCCTCACCCCAGTGCTAATGGCAGCACCTCCCCTGCGAACGCTTCCCCCAAATAATAGCGAAGAAATGGAGTCTTTAACACTTTCACTTCTAACACTTTTAGTTCTTCACAGCCCAACTAAAGATAGAATCTGTGTTAGCACATTTGCTAATAGCTGGCTTACTTTCAGATCTTCACCCCCAGACTTCAGCAATGGCACGAACCCACCAAACACAGCCATTTCCGTTGACTTGACTTGCTAGAAACAGCAGGGCTCAGGGATTTTCTTTGTTTAGCTGACAGCATTTTCCATGGCCTTTGCGTCCCTGATTGTTTAACATCTGGATCTCTAGACTTTGGGTTTTTTTTGGTTTTTTTTGTTTGCTTGTTTGGGGGGCCATGCCCAGTGATATTCAGTGACTACTCCCCTGTGGTGACTCCTGGTGATGCTCAGCAGACCATGTGATGCCAGGGATAGAACCAGGGCTATTAGAAATCAAAGTTTGGTGCAATTGAAATTTTTTGGTTTGAATTTGTTTTCTTGTGAATTTATTTTCTTGCAAAGTGTGTGCCTCAGCCCTTGAGTTGTATGTTCAGCTTTGGGTTCCCAGTTTTGAATATTGGGCTACATCTGCACTTTCCACATATATATATATGTATATATTATATATATATATATATATATATAGTTTTGGGTATTGGGCTACCTCTGCACTTTCCACATAAATATATATATGTGGAATATATATATATATAAAATATATATATAGTTTTGGGTATTGGGCTACATCTGCACTTTCCACATAAATACACACACACACACACACACACACACACACACACACACACACATATATATATACATATATATCTCAAAAGTGATTTTTCTCCCTTTAGGTAGAAGTAAAGCAGTTCATGGGCAGATAGCGCCTTGTTACGAACACATCAAACAGCCAGTGGGACAGATCTCTCTTGCAAGAGATTTGTTAATGTCTAAAACATGGGGAGCGGAAGGCGGAGGGGAGTTTAAAATTCCCCAACCATTTTTAAAAGATCTTATTGGATAATCCTTTTCTAGAACATCCTCCTTAATTTTTTTTGTAAACTCAAATTTCTCACATCTGTTTCGCTTCAAGCATCCAGCATCTGCCACCCACCTTCCCATGCCCCCCGCCCCTCCCCCCCACACATACAGTTTGACTAGTTGGTAATTGTGTATAAGCCCATCCTGCTGGCCCACCAGGAGGAAAAGATGTTTTAGGGAGCCAGGATACAACTCTCTCCCAAGATTGAAGCACGCAGATCAGTCTTGTAACAGTCCTGTTCTCCGCGCGGCTGGCCTCTCGGCACTTGCCACGGGCTTCTCTGCCCTGCTCCACGCTCCCTGGGTCTTCACTGGCCTTTCCTAATCTCTCGGTGACCCACAAATCTAGCATCTCCTCCTCCGACTGACACTTTATCACAGTAACATTCAAGAGGGAAAAAAGAAAGGTGTAACTTTTGCAGAAAGAGCAAAGCCTGGGAGTCTCAATTTTTTTTTTTCTTTTGAGCTTAGAGCTCAGAACCCAAGGAAGCAAAGTTGGATGGAGCAAGTGAATGGCAACAAGGCTAAGAGCCTGAGCGGCCTAAACCTCCCCGTTTCCCAGCAGGAAAGGAGATAAATGTGCCCAGCCGCTCATAGATGGGCTTCACCTACGAACCAGGGAAAGGCACTTTAAAGCTGTTTGCGGTTCTCCTGTGAGAGGAACCGCCTGCAGCAGGGAGAGGGTTCTGCCCCAGTGGGTGACTGTTCGCAGGCCAAGGATGGAGACGGTCTGTCTGAGTGGCAGCTCGAGCCAGATCCCTGCAGGCCTGCCCTGCGCACCGGCTCTTTATCTGAGCTCCCTGCCTCGAGAAGTGAACCACGGGGGCGGGTGGTGGAACTGAGTTTTTTTTATCCCAGACATTAGGATCTGAGTCGAGTCTTCCTGGAGCAACACTGCCTGCAGCAGGGTAGGTACCAGCTGCCCTTGTGATTGGGTCTCACCCCCTTCTCTGTGCATGGCCTTGGCCCCAAAGGCTGGTCCTGGCCCAGCCGAGAGAGAGGCCTCAGGGGGCCATGATGTCATCGGACTTCACTGCCAAGGAAGCAAACGTGGGCAAACGACCTCACTTTTTGGCCTTGAAGATAAAGTCATTAAATTAACTTTTGTGAAAAAGCATGTGTTGGTTCCCAAATGAGATAGTTAGAAAGAAGTCAAGGGGCCAGGCGGGTGATAGCAGAGGAGGTAAGACCCGGACAGCCCTGGTTTGATTCCTGACACTGTGGACGATCGCCTGAATACCACCAGGGGTCACTCCTGAATGCAGAGCCAGGTATAGCCCCTGCGCACCACGGGATGTGGGCAAAGCAAAAAGAAAAGTTTAAAAGTAGTAGAAGAAAGCATTGAAGAACCTAGATTATCCTCAGTGACCTACTTGCTGTTCTGGGTTTTTGTCCACTGAGCTTCTTTTCTAAGGAGTTCCATTTATCATGATGTTCACCTGGGCGGTTTATCACCTGATAATCTACTTTCAAAAGTGTCACAGGTAGAAATAATCTGAAAATCTAGTCTTGTTTACTTAAAAAAAAAACCTTTTGATTAATGAGTTGGATAAATTAGCACAAGCAGTTGATATTCTTAGGTTGTCTCCCATACACCAAGGGGGTATTTCTGGTTGACTTCTTGTCAAATATCAAATAGTATCTCTGGTTGGCTTCTTGTCAGATGACAACGTGTGTGTGTGTGTGTGTGTGTGTGTGTGTGTGTGTGTGTGTTGGGGGTGTGGGGGAAAGCTTGTATTATATAGAGAATTTTCACTTCTCTATATTCCATTGATTCCATGGATCTTTTATTCCAGTTTTCTTCTTGCCCTTGTTCTCAGCCTCTGCGGAGCTTTGTGCAATACCTAATCTTTAATGGCCGACCAATACATTTTATTGATGAAAAGTAATTTATATGCGGTCCACTTCTCTTTCCCTAACCCTTCCTCCCTCTCCCTCTCAAAACACCATTGACATGACAGCAGACTTTTTTTTTTTTAGTCTAAATTATGAATAGCTTCGTCTTGTAGGCCAACTGTCATCATTGAAAAGTGACTGGAAGGATTTAGAAGTTCTATAGAAATTCAGTGTGAAAAAGTACTGTGATCAATTGGTAATGTCTGCTGTGGGCTAACTGTAGAGGTTGTGTGCCATGCACTTGCACTCCTGTTTGAGATATGAGGGGCACTTTTCTTAATAATGAGAAAACATATAGTTCCAAAGAACTAAAGATGTATCCACTGCCGTTGTTTATGTGCCTTTCAAACAAATACAGTACTCTGATTTTTTAAAGGTACTGTCAACCTAGTACCACATCCATGTATAGGACCCACTGAGTCCTGTTAAGCTGGACTAGCATGTCAGCAAGGCAGGGAGCCCAAGAGAGTTTTGACAGACATGTCTTGTCATCATTTGGAACATCATTTGCCTCCCTTCTGAAAAAGCAGGAAACCTCAGATAAAAGCTGGTTGATGAATCTCCGTGTTTGGCCCTCACTGAGTGGTTAGCACATGCGTCCTGGCTGCCTCCTAGACAGAAGGACCCCTGACTTCTACCTTTCCTAGAGGGAAAGGCCCCTTGCCCTGGAGATGTGGCCTATATTTCTGGTCCTACCTCTGCAGCTCCCTCTGTGGGGTGATCTCCTCTTGCTCTTGCTCTCTTACAGTGGGGTATGTGGTGGAGAGGAGGGAACTGGGCTGTGCTCACAGTGGGCATGGGAGGCTGCTGTGGTGGCAGGACCTTGGGGACAGAGAAGCCCAGAGCATAGTCTCTGTGTCTGTGCATTTCTAGCCTCTGTGCTCTGGTCACAGGTTCATCAGAGCCTGTTCACTTGGCTCTTTGGGGCCCCTCACTTCTGAGTCTGATTTATCATCGTATCCTACTCACTAGGCCAGTCTGCAGGGGATAGTGTGTGCCTAGTGACTAGAATAAGATGATGAAAGAATCCAAAGAAATAGGGTAGTGGCCTAGAGCACCTACCTGGCACCCTTGCAGCTCATGGTCATGAGTCCAAGTCCCCTGTGTCCCATATGAACCAGGCATGATACTGGCAGATCTACTGTTTAAGCCTGTGGTCCCTGGTGTCCCCTTACCCCTGCCCCCCCCCAGAACACACAAACACACAAAATACTCAGAAAGCAATGGGCACAACTATAGTCATCGGGAAGCTAACTCACCGGGTGTTGAATTTATAGCTTGTAATTTGATGTGTTTCCTCTGAACTGGAATTCCTAGGAGCCATCTGGAGATGATCAAGGGCATACCTTACTTCCAGTTTGCAGTACCCTAAGGAACCTGATAAACAGTGTGCAGAGCCTGGAAGGGAACTGTTGAGAAAGTTCTTTAAGATGTGTGACAACTCTAGGACCAAGATGAGATTAACTTGGGTGCATTTGACTCTTACAGCTCTTGAGCCTGCCAGTCGGTTTGGTGAGGCCTGTATTCTTATGTATATATTTTAGTTTTCTGAGGGAGAAAGGTCTTTGATGGGAAAGGTTTTGAAGATGCAGGCATTTGACTTGGTTTTGGGAAAGGTAGAGATGGGGTCAAGAGGGGAATTCCCTGAAGGAAGGTGCTTGGTAAGCCTTTCATGGTCAGTCCTTCCAAATCCAGAGAATCTTATCAGCATCATTTCTACTATCTTCTGACATCTGAACATCCATCTTCCCCTGAGGCTCTCTCATTCGTTCCTCACCTGGACTCTACAGGCATCTATCTCTGTCTCATCCTTTTCCAGGGCCCAGTCTTTATTTTTTAAATTTTTAATTGAATCACCGTGAGCTACACTTACAAAGCTTTCATGTTTGAGTTTCAGTCATACAATGATCGAACACTTATCCCTCCTCCACTGTGCATTTTCTATCACCAATGTCCCCAGCATCCCACCCCTCCCCCTGCCTCTATGGCAGACAGTGTCTCTCTTACTTACTCTCTCTACTTATGGGCATTATGGTTTGCAATACAGTAATTGCTGTATTGCAATTAAAAAAAAAACATGATGAGAGGCCATCATGTTTGGTCCTTTATCTACTTTCAGCACACATCTCCCATCCTGAGGGAGCCCTTCAACCATCATTGACTTAGTGATTCCTTCTCTATCCCAGCTGTTTTCTCCCCCAGCTCATAAGACAGGCTTCCAACCCTGGAGCAGTCTCCCTGGCCGTTGTCTCAATTGTCCTTGGGTGTTAGTCTCATATTTTATATTTATATTCCACAAATGAATGCAGTCATTCTATGTCTATCCCTCTCTTTCTGACTCACTTCACTTAGCATGATATGCTCCATGACCATCCATTTATAAGAAAATTTCATGACTTCATCTTTCCTAATGGCTGCATAGTATTCCTTTGTGTTAGATATACCAAAGTTTCTCTAGCCAGTCGTCTGTTCTTGGGCACTCGGGTTGTTTCCAGATTCTGGCTATTGTGAGCAGTGCTGCAATGAAGCAGATGTCATTTCTACTGTGTTGCACCATCAGGATATAATCCCAGAAGAGGTATGGAAGCTCAATGTATAGTTTTTTAAGGAATGCCCATATTTCCTAAAAAGGCTAGACCACTTGGCATTCCCACCAACAATGAAAGAGAGTCCCCTTTGTCCCCATATCTATACCAGCACTGGTTGTTCTTGTTCTTTTTGATGTATGCCAGTGTCTGTGGTGTGAGATGATATCTCATTGTTGTTTTGATTTGCATCTCCCAGGGCTCAATCTTGCCTCACAATGTGCTCCTGATCTCATTACCCCTCGGTGGTCGCTCATCCCTGGTTGAATTGCCAGGAGATGGTGGATACGCTTCCATTGCATGAGATGAAAAATGAAAGAATGGCAGGCATTGAGAGCACAACACAACATTCATCAGATGTTGTGCTTCTACTTCAAACCTTCCAATGACTATCAAGTTCAGAAAAAAAAACACGGGCTCCTAGCATTCCTCATGAGAGCTGTCTTCCCTCCATCTCTCCAGCCTCCTCCTTTCCCACTGCTGCCTCTTCCAGCCACACCAGCCATCCTGCTCTTGACACCTTGGACCTTTGCTTCAGCACGCGATGCTCTTTCCCCTGATGCTTATTTTTTTTTAACTTTTTTATTGAATCACTGTGAGGTAGACCATTGCAAAGCTGTTCATGCTTGGATTTCAGTCATACAATATTCCAACACCCATCCCTCCACCAGTGTACGTTTCCCAGCACCAGTGTCCCAAGGTTCCCTCCTGTCATCCCCCCACCCCATGCCTGCTGCTATGACAGGCACTTTTCTTCTCTCTCTCTCTCTCTCTCTCTCTCTCTCTCTCTCTCTCTCTCTCTCTCTCTCCCCTCCCCCCTCCTTTTGGGCATTGTGGTTTGCAATATTGATACTGAAAAGTTATCAGGAATATCCCTTTACCTACTTTTAACTCTCAAATCTTGTCCAGCATGATCATTCCCAACTGTTAGTGTCATACTGGTCTCTTCTCTATCTTATCTACCCTCAGCTCCACACACACTTGTGGTAAGTTCCAACCAGTCCTCCTAACCCCTGTTTTCCCTGGCCATGGATATTATTCTTCTATATATTTTTATATGCCACAAATGAATGCAGTCATTCTGTATCTGTCCCTCTCTGTCTGACTCATTTCACTCAGCATGATACTCTCCATGTCCATCCATTTATAGGCAAATTTCATGACTTCATTTTTCCTGACTGCTGCATGGTATTCCATTGTGTGGATGTGCCATAGTTTTTTTTTTTACATTTGTCTGTTGTTGGGCACTCTCTCTTGGACGGCTCCTATTCAGAAAGGATGTCCATGGTGACTGCCTACATACACACACACACACACACAAACACACAGAGAGACAGAGAGAGAGAGAGAGAGAGAGAGAGAGAGAGAGAGAGAATAAGATGCTCCAATACCTGCACTATTTCTTGGACAACTGTCTCCACTGAAAAGTTGGAATGATGTCTTATTGTTCCAGAATAAAAGGATTTTAATTCCACAAGTGCTTATAAAGGACTCCTGCTCAATATTCTTGTCTTCTTTGGTTCACACTCACTGGACCTCTCTGTGGAATGGTCTGGAGATTTTGGCTTAAAAAGAAACTGAATTTGTTCAGCAGATATTTGTTGAGAACTGTTTATTATTCTATGCATTGAGAATATAGAAAATAAAAAAAATCACCCCCAACACACACACAGACCAAGGAGACAGGAAATAAACATAAATAAAGTGTTATATGGGTTGGGGCGCCACTTGTGTCATCATTTGGCTAGTTTTCCCCGAGGGTACTCCTGGGCAATGAAAATGCTCCCATATCTTGTTTTTTCTTGCTTGCTGAAGAGTAAGAAAGGGCAGGAAGAGGTGGTGGCACGCTCTCTGCAACCAGAGCTGCATTTTGTTCAGTCAAGACTGTGTCACACACCCACCTGGGGCCAGCTCTGTAGCTTGAGGGTCAAGATGGGAAGCTAAACCACCCTTCCAGAACTCTCCTATCTGCTCCCATCACAGAGCTGGTGCTGGTTGATGACAGGTTGCAAGCATGATGCTAACTTGTCTTCAGCAGAGAGTGCGCACATCTAGGATATAGCCTCAGTTTCACATCAGCAGCTTTCAACCAGGGGTCACTGGGGCCCTGTGGGCCTTCAGGATATACTAAGAGGAGTACAGGTGAAAATCACAAAATTGAGGGCCACAGCACAAGACAAAGGTAGGGGGCAACCTGTAGGATGGAGGGTAGGGGGCTGGTGGGGTGGGAAGAAAATGAGATTGGAAAGGGCCTTGATGGAGACAAGGTTGAAAAACACCATTTTATATGAGCAACCCCTATAACAGTAGACTGGATGCTGGATTTTCTGGCCTGTTTTGAAGGCATCCAAGGTTCTGTACTGTACCTTGCCTAGAAGACCCTGGCTCCTCTCTTCCTCCTCTGCTCCTCCTCTACTTCCAAAGAGAGCAGCACTGTCAGCCATTAGGGAGGCATGAGGTGCTCAGTGCCCAGCCGTGACATCGATGGCGCATATTCCTACCACACATTTCAAGATATGGGACAATCAGTGGGGTGTCTTGCTTCTCGCATCTGGCCAGATTCATTGTGATGGCAAAGGCTGGCCAGGAAGCAAACGTTGTTGTCTATCTTTACTTTCAGATGACCCCGGTGGCATAGCCAAGGATGTTGAGAGTGACTTCTCTGTGTTTCCAGAAAAGTCATATAATTAAAATGACACGGTCACAGTAAAAAGCCTCTGGGCATAGTGAATTTCACTTCATAATGTACATTTAGTATATCTCTGTAGAAGGTCTCTTCTGTGTCTTGATTGTCTATTTATTTTTATGGCTGTGTAATATTCCACTGCCTAGTTAATGTCATACAGTTATCCATTCACCTACTGAGTGGTCTTGGTTACTTCCAAGTTTTGGTAATTATGAATAAAGCTGCTATAAAAATTGGGGTGGGGCTGGAGATAGTATAGGGATCAAGTCGCTTGCCTTGCAAGCATGTGGTCAACCCTGATTCAATCCTAGTTTGATCCAGCACTGCATATATGATCCTAAACACCACCAGTAGTGGTCCCTGCATGCAGAGCCAGAAATAAACCTTGAGTACACAGACATTCTTCTATGGGCAAATTGGAGCAAGGTCTCCTCTGTCAACCTGACAGAAAAGGTAGAGATGAGCCCTAAAAGGGAGGGTGGAGGAGCAAGGGAAAGGAAGACAAAGAAGAGAAAAGGAAGGAGGAAGATGAAAGGGAAGAGGGAGGGTGAGGAGGGGAGAGAGAGGAGGAGGAAGGGCGGAGTTCCCTGCAAGGTGGATGGGCTCTCACAGGGCAGGGGGAGGGCATGAAGGGGGAGGTGGGTGTTTGCTCAGACTATGGGCCTTTTCTCCCAACAAAAACCAAAGAAGAGAAGGTGGGTGTACAGTTGTCAGGTTGACAGGGGAGACCCTGCTCCCATTTTTCCATAGGAGAATGTCAGTGTCTCCCACAGGGTTTGAATTTTGTTGTTGTTCCTGTTGTTGTTGTTCTTATTGTTGCTGTTGTTTTGGTTTTGGGTGTTTTTTAAATACTTTACATTGGCACCACTAAAAATTTACCATGTTCTCAACCTGTCACTGCACCTGCTCCCTGCTGGTCTGTCTCAAGTGCCAGCCAAGTGAGGCTCTTCCCAGGTGCCCCAGTGCTGCGCCTGAGGAAAGAGACCCCTGCCCCTGGGGAGTGACGAGCGTCCCAGCCTAGTGCTTCCAGACACGTGGGCAGTCTCTAAAGAATGGGTTTGTAGTGGTGTCGCAGGTTTCTCCATTTCCTCTGGGTCTGAGAGTGTGTGTGTGTGTGTGTGTGTGTGTGTGTGTGTGTAGCTTGTGTGTGTGTGTGTGTAGTCAAATGTTCAGAGCTTTGTTGAAGGGACTTTTCTGTTGGGACCCAGAACGCCTCAATAGGAATGGGGAATTGGCCTCTCAGGCATGAAGTCCTCAGCATTTCGAGAATTGAGCATCCCTAAGCTCACGCAGTAGACACTAGGAAAGCTCCAGAGTCATTGGAACCACCAAAGCCCACCTCCTAGTCCCCGGTACTCTGAGGAGGCACTGCCAGTAGTCAAGGGCCCTGGGCTCAGGGTGGGGTGGGCGGTAGCTGCTCAGGGTGGTTTTCTGGGCACCCCCTACCCACTCCTCCTCTGGACCCCTTTCAGCCATGGGGCCCCACACTTATCTACTATCTCCTATTATTCCTCCTTCCCAATTTTTGTGCCCAAGGAAAAGGTCACCGTATCATGATGGGGAAAGGGAGAGGACAGTAACAGAAACTAAAGGTAATATCCTGATAACCCCCCCGACACCCCCACACCCCCCACCTGCAACTCCTGAAACTTGAGGGGTGTAGCCTTTATCGGAGCCTGGACTCCAGCAGTGGCCTTTGTCTCATCAGATGTGTTCTCTTAGGGGTGTCCTGTGGCCTGACTGCATGGTACAGGCCCCTCTGCCCTCACCCCTGCCCCAGTCTCATGCGCTGATCTGAAACCCCGCCTGATGCTACGGGTCTTTACTTTCGCCCAACTCCCAACCTGGACTCAGCAGTGTTGTCCGGGGGCGTCCCAAGCATGCAGCATGAGGGGAGGGGCTGCATGTGGTCTTCACGGGGGTGGGGGAGGCGGGCTCACATGGAGGAGATGCGGCTGAACTCAGGGGTTGCCTGTTCTCACCTCCTCACTCCCTTCCTCAGCTTCCAGCCCCTCACCACAGGCCATGTGTCTCCTGGACCCCGCCCGAACGGAGAACAGACCTGGCCTTATGGGCTTCCCGGAGACTCCCTTTGCCGGGAGGATGGCAGCTCTGGGGAGGCTGCAACTGAGCTGATAGGCTTTGCGGAGAAGGGGGGAGGCTGTAATGTTTCTCTCGACGCTTCCAGAACTGGCTTTTGAATCCTCAAGTTCCTGGCGGCCAGGCCTTTGCTCAGCCAGCATCCTGTGCTAAGGCTCCCGGCCCTGCGGCTCCAGTGACTGTGTCCACTACATCATCCTGGCCTCATCTCGAGCCCTGGCCCCTCTTTCCCTGGGGATTCTTCAGATGCTCAGAACATTGCCCTTCCTCGGATACCTTGATGCCTGAGTCGAGTGCCAGTCACCTGGAACAGGTTTTTGGAGTGTCATGGCTTGGCACCGCTCCGTGCCACCTCAGAGCTTGGCCCTGGTGGAGCCTGTTGGTGACTCAGCAGCCGGGAGGCCCCGGGGACCCTGCCCTGCCCTCCCCACGGGGCCTTCTGCCAGCCCCAGGCCGCCACAGGGTAGGCCATGGAAGAGGAAGTCAGCATGGGCAGCCAGCCCGGGGCCCCGTCTTTGAGAAAATGTCCACTCGGCCGAGAACTTGGCTGCTTCCTCCAAGCTGGGGAGGGGGTGGCCTACATGCACATGGATGGTCGCAAGCACCCCGGGGGCTGTTGGATGGAAAGGCATGTGGCCCTTGCTGGCTCTCTACGCTGGAGGAGGGGATGTTCGGACCCCAGAGCAGCAGACAGCGATGACCCTGTGCGGCTTGGGGGAGGGCAGGTGTCAGGCAGAATGGGGAGACCGACTTGTATGTGGCCGTGAAGGCAAGGTGTTGAGGTGTCTGAAGGGTGAGAAGAAAGATGCGTGTGCGAGCGGGAGGCTGAGATGTTGGGGTGTCGGGCAGGGTGGGGAGACAGCCATGTGTGCAGCGTCTCACCTGGCAGTTCTCAGAGGCATCTCCACAGCCCACCCTGGGGTCTCTACTGCTCTCTTCTGGCCTCTTTTCTTCTCTGCATGCTTCCCGGAAGTCAGGGCGAGTGCACGTCACCCCCCTTCTCAGCTCTGTGGCCTCAGCCATGCTGGGAGAGGGGTCAGTGTTTGGCATTGCTCCCAAACTGGGCTCTGCAGTGCCCCTGGCATCTTGTGCTTGTCCTCTTTTACCCTCTTCTACGCGCGAGCGCCTCCATGCACCCCGCTCCCCTGAGGCGAGCCAACTGTGGTCAAGCCACATTGGAACTCATGCCCCCACCCCACCCCCCCGGACCCCACGTTTGTTGTGCCCTGCAGTCGATGGCTTCCCGGCATTGGGAGCAGGATGCCCGCAGGCAGAGGAGGTGGCCAATGTTGCGGAAGGGACTTGCAGTCCTCCTGGGACACTGGCCTCCCCGTGTCCTGCTCGGTCCAGACCTGTTGAATCAGTGGGTTCCATGTGTCGCATGGAAGCAGCACAAGCCACACAATGTGTCAGGGCTGTCGCTGTGGGTGTCTGGGAGTGAGGAGGGGATTCCGGAGGCTCCACTGACTTTCCTACTGCCCGTCTGCACATTCTCCTCCCTGTCACACACCCCTCTCCCCCCAGCTGTGTTTTGGAAGCTGGCAAGTTGCTTGCAAAATTCAGCATCCAGGTATCAGAAACCTGTGCGGGGCTGGAGCAATAGCACAGCGGGTAGGGCATTTGCCTTGTATGCGGCCGACCCGGATTTGATTCCCAGCATCCCATATGGTCCCCTGAGCACTGCCAGAGGTGATTCCTGAGTGCAGAACCAGGAGTAACCTCTGTGCATTGCCGGGTGTGACCCAAAAAGCAAAAAAAAAAAAAAGAAAAAAAAGAAACCTGTGAGTTCGTGAGGGCATGGTCGAGGCGAGTGCCACCGCGGGCACATTTGGAAGAGACTCGCAGATAAGAGGCAAAAGCTTCTCAGGGTTGGAGGGATAGTATGGCAGGTAGGTTGATTGCCTTGCATGCAGCTGACCCGGCTTCAGTCCCCGGATTCCCCAAGCGCCACCAGGAGTGCAGAGTCAGGAGTCAGCCCTGAGCACCACTGAGTGTGGCCAAAAAATAAACAAATTTCTGAGGTACAGGTAGTCAAACAACAGCTGACTGAGGCAAAAAAAGAAAAAAAGCATTTGTTGCCAACACCTGAGTAAGCCTGTGAGAGGGAACGTCAATTCCCAAGAATCGAGAAAGGGGCTTCCCCTCGGAAGAGATCACTGGGACGTTCATGGTGACACAGTGGCAGCAGCTGCCCTTGGTCACAGGTCTACCACTTGGTATACGGCTTGTTACTCATGTGACCCCTCGCTAACCCCGTGGGAGCGGTAGATCGCCTCATCCCTCCTTACATCAAAGGAAACCAAGCCTCGGACAGCAAAGGAAAGTCTCAGGACTGCAAGGACTCGAGTCCTCTCCCGGGTGGCCTGGGGCCAGGGCGCCGAGCTGAGGGGTCTGGGCTGGCTGCGTGCAGTGCCAGCAGGGCCATGCAGGGCAGCCATAGTCAGAGAGCACCGGACTGGGGTAGAACCAAGAGATGGGTGAAGAGGGACTTTGGGACTAGATTATGTGCCCTTAGTCTCTGCCTGGGCCGTGGCACCACTGGGTTCTCTGAGCAGAACCCAGAGTGTGTCGCTCTCATTGAGCACTTAGAAAGCTCCCTCTGGCAGCAGAAGCACATGCTCAGAAGCTGTTGGCAGGAAAACCAGTCTGGCAGCTCTTGTGATAGCCGGGGAGAGATGATGAGGCTTGAATTTGGGGCAGCGACCGTAGGGATAGAGGGGGGACAGATAAGCGGGACAACTGGGGAGGTCAGGTGTGGAGGAGGCTTGGCTGGGATCTGTGGGGATGGAGAGGGAGGGTTTATGATGGCTGTCGGGCCTCCAGCCCCACCCAGAATGAGGAGGAGGAGGAGGTGGAGCAGGCTAGGAGATAGGGGATGACTTGTGTTTATTTCAGAACACGGGGCTTGAGGTCTAGACTTCGGGAGAGGAGGTGGGGTCCGAATGTGTATGGGAGCAAGGGGTGCATCTCAGTGCATCTGTGTGGTGGCTTCCACAGTCCATCCCTGTCTCCTTTGCCACACTAAGGAGATTCCCTTGTTCTATAGTCATCTGGGTAAATTTTGTGGCAGTCCCATCTGCTGAGTGCACTCACTTGGACACAGTAAGAATAATTCCCGTGTCTATCTCTTTTTTAAAAAATTCACCCTTAGTAGTTGATATTTATGATATTCCACAGTCAGCGCCATGATCCTCTGTGGCCTGCAGTCACGTGGCCTTGGGACTCAACTGGAAATCTGTTGTGGAGTTCTTTGGCGAATCCACGAGTCGGGGCAGGGTTGGAGGTCATGCCATCTCTTCTTCCTGAATTTTATAGAAGTTACACTGAAGCCATGAGAAAAACCAGAACAAGGCCCCATGCTTTAGTGAGTATACATGGCAGGCATTCTGAGGAACTTGCATGCTGCTTCGTACCTTTGCAACAGTCACAGGCAGCTGTGTTCTCATGGATAAGGAGGCTCAGTGGAGTTAGTTCATATAGTCACAGCCTCCCAGGTGAGGAGGGGCAGAACCAGGACTTGAACTTGGGCCTGACATCTGGGATAGGGAAATTCAGGCTAAAAGGGAGCCCAGGGACTAGGGTCACCAATGACTGATGCTGCCTCTAGTAAGTCTCTTCAACTCTCAACTGGGGCTTTTAAAGGGCAGAGCTGGGCCTGAAGAGCTTCCCAGTCCCTAACTTACTGGCATCTCAGAAGACATGCAGCCGTATACAAGATATACAAGATATGAAGTCTCGTTTCTTCTCTGTCTCAGCAACTCCTCAACCAGAATTAAAGAATAGTGGATGTGTGCCCTGTGAGTACTCCATCTGCTCAACCGTTTCTGCCTCCCTGAGCCCCTGAAGGTTCCTTCTGAGACTTCTGGGTTTTCCTACCTGCACACATATTGAGATGGATGTGGGGGGAAACACCACCACGGGCGTCCATCCAGGTAGCACTGACTGACTTTTCATGATGCCATCATCATAGTCTATTGCCTTAGACTCATCAAGTTGAACTTGACTGTTCATGGTCACCCCACGGGTCATTAGGAAGGACAGCTGAGAGTCGTGAGCTCACTGACCAAAGGATACCTCCTGGGTTGTGTGTTCGGGACATTCAATCAAGCCAACATCAAGACTGCCTAAACCTAAAGGGTTTTAGGTTTAGGATCTCCCCCCCCGTTTTCTGTCCTGTGAACTTGAAAGGCAGAATAATCATAAATGAATCAGATCCATTGAGACAAATGCACACAGTCTTCACTTTTGCCTGACCCTTGTTCAAAGCATGGAATCCAGTTACAAAGCACTGGAATGTGTGCCTGGTGGCTGAGGAAGATGGATAGCTATATGTCTCCTGAGATGCCAGTAAGTTAGGGACTGGGAAGATCTTCAGGCCCAGCTCTGTCCTTTAAAAACCCCAGTTAAGAGAGTTGAAGAGACTTACCAAAGGTGGCACCACTCATTGGTGACCCTAGTGCCTGGGCTCCCTTTTAGCCCAAATTTCCTTATCTCGGTATACAACTGGCTTATTTTCAGGAGCAAAGAGAAGGACGTGGTCTTTCCTAGCATGTCTGTATTCTCTGGCTGTACTTCACAGGCCAACAAAGTACAATGAGGTCAACTGGCTGGCGTGTGCACTGTGTCACTTACAAGCTGCCTGACCTTGAATGGTTACTTAATCTCCTTCCTTCTACAATGGGAGTGGAAGAGCACCAACTCCCTCAGACTTGCCTTAAGGATCGAATGAGATGACGTGGAGTAAACCTATATGCTCTAATCGATTAGGGTTCGAAGTCCCATCCTCTGCCCTGCTTGCAGGCTGAGCAGTGTGAGAAGGGAACAGAGGAGACCAGGCAGGCTCTGGTGGGCTTCCCTCCACCCCCCCCCCACTGGCTCAGTTGCATCCTCCTCTTGAGCCCGTCCCATGTCACAGCTATGTTGAGGTTCCAGGGTCATTTAAGGGTTTGTAACTAAAAGCTTTCTGCTCCCTGCAGAGCTACTTTCTTTGCTCTGCCAAAGGGCCCTGCCACCTGAAACCCAGCACCGACCTTTTCAATGAATCTCTCGAAGACTCTCGTTGGGGCGCCAGGTCCAGCCTGTGTTTTGAAAAGCAGTGCTCCAGATGCCGGGAGGGTAAAGAAAGAGCCCTCTGTGCCCAGATCTCATCGGCCCAGGGTGATTCATTCCCACGGCGTGTATTTCTGAGCGCTGCTTACCTTCCCCTACCTTCTCCTCATCTCGTCTGGCCAGTTCCTCCATAAATTCCTCTGCAGCTTTGCTGGGCACCCTCTGGGTCTCCGGTGTGTCTGTCATCTGCGGGGCCAGTAGGGATGGTCCCCTGTAGCTCTGAGAGAAGCTGTTGTCTCCTGAGAGACCTCTGCCCGGGAACACTGGGGATGATCAAGCGGCAGCCTTGGCCATTGGCATTGATGTTTTCTGAGTGGAGCAGAGACACGATCATGTTGGCGTGGTCCTGCCAGCTTACCTCCTTACCCCTGCCTGAAATGCATTTCCTTTTCTTTATTGCCAATCAGATCAGTTCTTACCCTGAAACCAGCATCTTCTCCGGGCTAGCAAAAAAATCTCTCATCTTTAAATTTATCAATAAGACCGTGCAGTGTTGGCATTTTGCCCCTCAGTGAAAGCTCTGTTCTGTGTGCAGATAAGACTGAAATGTTAGGAAGTTTTTGTCTTAGAACCTGCACTAGCAGCCTTGGGTTCTCTGTGACTGACTTATACTGAGTTCTATGTCCATGTGGCTGCCTGTCAGTTGCCCCCATAGACTTAGTACCAAACTGCAGGATTCTCATCCTCTAGCTATCACCAACTGCTTCCTGAGCACCTGGCTCTGTCCCTCCTAACCCCCAGCCCTGAGTATAATTGAAGAAGTGTGTGTGTGAGCACGTGTGTGCATGTGTGTATGTGTGTGCGTGGGCATGTACCTGTAGGGAGGCTGACTGCTCCTGAGCGCACACACTCCCTTCTGCCTCTCTCTTGCCTGTCTCCTTTCCATCTTGCATCTGCCTTCCTGCAGGCCGCTCCCCACTGCTGTCTCTCAGTCCGTGGCCCCCTCATCCAACAGGGCCGGATGTACCCTCTCCCCACCCTCCCACAACTGACACCAGAATCCCACCTTCACCAGGGACACCTGGTGACGGAGACCCCAACACAGCTGGGTTGTGAAGCTCCTGATTCCTAAAGGCAAATACTCCCCCATAGGTGGAGTGGTGGCAGCTGGGAAGCCAATGGTGAGGTGGCAGAGCCCCACAGGGTGTGAACAATTCTTCTGGGGTGCCCTAAATTGTGTCTCCCAGGCCTAGGCTAGAGGAACTGAAGGTCCCTAGAGGAGATGGTCACTGATAATGAATGCCCCAGGTTGAAGGCACAGTCAGCCTCCCAGGTACATAGAAGGAGGTGGGGTGCAGTGTGGGGAGTCCCTTCTCTGTGACCTAGAAGAGACAAGTGCCCTACATTTTCCATTGGCATATCAAGAAATGGGTTTTCCTATGGCTCTCTTCTAAGAACCCCCCAAATCCGTGGCTGACTTTGCTTCGGACACATCTGCCTAGAGGCAGTTCCCTACGTTCCCAGCAGCTGGTTACCTTATGGACCCAAAGGCCTTATTGTTCCTGGAGGGCAGTTCTGGGGGGCCCCTGTCCACATAGGGGTGAGAAGATCCACGTTTCACAGTTCTTCCGTTGGGTTTCTCCTCACACTACCCCCTTTCTTTTCGCTTTTTGAGGACCACAATCCTGGGGATCCCCCGTTTGTTGCTATTTGAACAGAAATGGGAGCCAGGCAGCGGGAGCCTCCAAGGGAGAGCTGCCCTGTAGGCGGTAGCCAGCGTCTGTCTCCCAACCTGAGCCTGTGCCAAATGGCCTGTGAGAGCACATCCAGGCCTGTGACAAGCAGATCCAAGCCTGTGACAGGCACATCCAAGCCCTGTGATGGGCATATTCAGGTCTGTGATGGCCACATCTAGGCCTGTGACAGACAGGTCTATGCCTGTGATAGGAGCATCCAGGATGGTGACAGGTACATCCAGGCCTATGACAGGAGCATCCAGACCCTGTGACAGGAACATCTAGGCCCTGTGACAGACAGGTCTATGTCTGTGATAGGAACATCCAGGCCGGTGACAGGCGCATCCAGACCCTATGGCAGGCATATCCAGATCCTGTGACAGACAGGTCTATCGTGACAGGCACATCCAGGTCTGTGACAAGAGCTTCCAGCCTATGACAGACAGGTCCAGGCCTGTGACAGGCAAGTCCAGGCCTTATGACAGGCGAGTGCAGGCCTGTAACAGACAGGTTCAGGCTCTGTATCAGGCACATCTAGGCCCCATTGACAGGCAAGTCCAGGCCTGTGACAAGGCAGGACCTGGCCATGTGATAGGTGCTTCCCAGCCTATGACAGGCACCTCTAGGCCCAGTGATGGAGCAGATCCAACCCCCTTAATCGGTGACAAGCAGAGGCCAGGTTGGGGCCCATGGCTGTGGGCCCAGCCTCCGTGGAACAGTGTATGTGGAGGTCCTCACCTGGGCTGTCCCCACAGGTGCTCTGGGAAACTGGAACCTCCAGACCTCATGTTTCCGAAAAGTGTCATATAGCCCAGCACCCACACATGCAGCCTTGCGGCCAGCACGCTGGCTCTGGGCCAGGCAAATTGGGCAGCGGGGGTGTGGACACTCCCCACTTCCCCCAGCAGGTCTCGCTCAGGGCAGGGGGAGCTGGAGGCTGTGGGGGGAACCCCAAGAGTCTGTGTCCTAGGCCTGTGGGATCTGTTGTTTGGGGCTTCGGGTGCTGAGCACGGCTGTCCCTGTGTGTCAGGACTGCTGAGGGGTTCCTGCACTGTGACGATGGGACTCGACACTGGTGTGGGCTCAGCACTTGCAGTGGAATTGGGATTAGGCTCAGCACTTTGGCAAATGTCTGTTTTTTGCTTTCGTCCCATTTTGACGGAGGTTCTGTGCTTGGCCATGCCATGAATGGGAGCTTCATGAGTACAGCGTTCCACT
This sequence comes from Sorex araneus, assembly GCF_027595985.1. NCBI lineage: Eukaryota > Metazoa > Chordata > Mammalia > Eulipotyphla > Soricidae > Sorex > Sorex araneus. The sequence goes on along the minus strand of NC_073313.1, from coordinate 333,038,058 downwards.
GTTCCACACCCACTGCCAGATCTCTTGCTCTTTTTGGAGTGGGGAGGGAGGGGATGGGTTTGGCCAATGCTCAGGGGTTACTCCTGGCTTGGAGCTCAGGAATTAACTCCTGGCGGTTCTCAGGGGACCATATGGAATGCTGGGGATTGGACCGACGTTGGCTGCGTGCAATTCAAACACTCGACCTGCTGTACTGTCTCTCCAGCCCCAGCTGCCAAATTTCTTCACCTCACAAAGCCTCAACTTCCCCAGGCGGGGAGGCCAGACTGTGCCTGATGCAGGAGTCAGCATGAGGACTAAATGTGATACCCCCGTGGGCCCCCGGGCCGGGTCAGGAACTGGGGTGTTCCCCATCAGCGAATCCCTCGCTGAGAAGCAGATGAGGCCTGCCCTGTCGTTCAGGCCTGGGACTTCGTAGGACTCAGGGAACTCACCCCACCAGCCGCGCCCCACCCTCCTCACAGCACCTCAACTAAAGCGGTGCCTGATGTCACCTGCAGACAGGAGCGCAGGGTGGGGACTGGAGAGCAGAGACACCTTTCTCCTGGAATTGCTCGAATTATGCATAAAAATGCAGGGTCTCTCCTCTCCCCTTCCTGTGCCAGCTTTGCACACTAGTTTCCTGAACACCCTTGTGAGTTTAATAGTGGATGGACAACTCATTGGTAAGGAACAGAAGGGGGCGGTGACTTGTTCCCCTGGTGTCCCCCAGGGAGCTGCTGTCCGCCCGGCTTTGCTGGAGCAGAGGTTGCCTGGCCGGCACTTCCTTTGACTGACAGGTGAGGAGGGAGGTGGTAGCTCGTTCATTTGCTCAGGGACAGTTTGTGCCCAGCCAGCGGCGCTTCCTCCAGAGAGGTATGCAAAGCATCTCGTGTTGTTCTCCACACTAATGTTGGTCACTGGCTGGCTTCCCCGGAGTGCTGTGGGGGAGTGCCAGTAGAGCTGGGTCATGGGACCCCAGGACAGGAGGGCCTCCCTTGAATATAGGGTGTAAGATCAGGCTTTTTCACATGCCCCGTGGAACTCAGAGTCGGTGTCTGATGAGTTGCATGGCACTGGGAAGCCACAGCACTGTGCTTTCTCCTCCTCTTCTCACCTCCTGGGGCCTACGAGTGGGAAATCCTCACCAGGTCTCCCATCAAAGCAGGCTGAAGTTTTATTATTTCTTTTCCTTTTTTTTGTTTTTGGGCCATACCCAGCCATGCTCAGCGATTGCTCCTGGCTCCTTTCTGGCAGTGTCAGGGGGTTCTGTTGAGGGTGCAGGGGATCAACTTCAGGGCAAACCCTGCACTCCAGCCAATTGGAGTACACGGTATTTCTCCCTACAGAGAGAGTCCCAAGTCTGAGGGTCTTATCTGGCCTGCGAGTAGGACACCTGTGTGTCCCCTCCTCGAGGGTAATGGGGACAAGCATCCTCCTAGCCCCACTGAGGGGTTGAAGGGAGCCCCCTATAATTTTTCTGTGCTGAGTCGATCCTTCTATGCTGGGATGTCTGTCAGGGGAGGTGATCATTTTTTGCTCACTCAATGGAGTTCCTGCTGGCTGCAGAACGCAAGCGAGTTTCCTTTTTCATGAATGTTTCCAGAAACTTCTGGTGATAGGGGCTCTTGGGGGCCTACCACCTTCCTGCCTTCCTAATTCCCCCACTGCTACAGTCCATCCCTGCTGGGATCTGGACATCAGCAAGGGAGTTAGGCCTGTGTGCCCCAAGATATATTGGGGAGAAGCCTGGTGGTAGCTGCCCCCACATTACTGGCAATAGCAGGGCTCCGTCCCTGGAGACTGGGTAAGAAAGACCCTACACACTCTCTCTCTCTCTCTCTCTCTCTCTCTCTCTCTCTCTCTCTCTCTCTCTCTCTCTCTCTCTCTCTCTCTCTCCACACACACACATACACACACACACACACACACCAGCACCAGGCTGCAGTATTCTTGGGGACTAGCTGTCCCCTCGGCTGGGGGTAACTTGTCCCTGAAAGAGAAGTACCCAACTAGACTGCCCAGTTTGGTGGCGGTGCATGAGCCCTGCTATTACCTGGGACAGGTGGAAGGTGGCTGGGCTGGGCATGGCTGGAGTCTCAGCCCAGTGAGGAGCTGCTCGTGCCTGGACCCAGCATGCCGGGGGCCCACAGAGCAAAGAGATGCACCCCAACATACAAGCGTGGGATGGACTTGCTGCCCCTGAACGGACATGCCCAAATAGCTAAGACTTGTCCATTTCATGTTGAGTCTATTCTACCACCACGAGAAAGATAAGATATCCCCCCAACTCCCGCCAAAAAGGAAGGGGGGGAACGTGATGGGGAGAGAGCAGAAAAGCTCTCCATGGTGCTTCCTTCTGGCTTTTGGAACAATGTGGCCCCCACTTTTTATTTTGTTCTGAACCGTACAAATGACAGTCAGGTTTGTGTGTCATGTGCTGTGCGGAACTGCCGTGCTGAGGGAGGGGTTTGCTGAGCACCCTCTAAACTTCTGCTCTCTTCCTCCCCCTTGCAGGTGTCTTGTTGGCTGTGTGTCAAGCCCTGGAGAACACCACCGCTGCCCTGAGTGGTGAGTCCCATGCACTAGAGAGGGGCGTGCAGCAAGGAATGGGCAGGGCTGGTCTCTGGAGCCTGCTGGGCCCTCAGCTCTGTCCTGCTGGGCTCACGTGGGACCTGAGGTCCTGCTCTGGAAGCTATGTGCAGGCTCCAGGGGACTGTTCCCCTGTCTCTCAGCTCATCCTTCCCTGTCGCTCCCGCCTCTTCAGACCTGCTATAGCGTTGAAGGGTCTCACTCAGTGGAGTTCCTGCCGACGCAGAACTCATGAGTGGTTCTTTTCTCATGCATGTTTCCAGAAACTTCTGGTGATGTGGACTCTTGGGGTATTGGAAAGCAGAGTCTGCTGAACCCTGGTGAGAGCTCAGAACGTAGCTCCTTTTCTAGCCTGGGTCACTCATGTAAAGACAAAACTAGAGAGGAGCTAGAGTGGTCGCTTAAAGGACTGATGCACATGCCTTGCGTGCTCAAGGTTCCAGGCTCAATCCCCAGCCCCCGAGAGGCTCCCAAGCACATTCCAGTGTGGCTCTGGTGTCACCTAGCACCGCTAGGCCCAAGCAACATTGCATCACAAGGCCAGATCATTAAACTGACCTGGTTGGTTGAGCTTTACCAGAAGTGGCCCTAGGCCCCTGGAGCCTGGGATGTCCCCAGTCCCCTTCCCATCACAAAAAATATCAGACTCTTGCGCTCTCTTGTCTGCTTCTGCCTGGTGATTTTTACTTAGTTCCATGCCTGTTTATCTCTTGATATTTATTCTGATAATTCCTAATTTCAGTTTAAAGATCCCAGATTGGGAGATTGGAAAGTTTGGGAAAGGTCAGAAGCCCAGCCCTTGTGGGCAGAGCACGATGGCCGCTCCGTGCCCCTTGCACTTTGCTTCTAGGCCCTGTCCCCATGCGGTCATGTTTTCATACAATTAGTCATAGAGAGGAAACTATTTTGATTCTTGCTTTTTAAATTCAAGTTTGGGGGTGTGCATTTTTCCATGTTGCTGCAAAATCTTGAAATTTATTCTTCTAAAATGTCATGATGTTCCAAAAATAAAATAAAATGTCACGATGTTCCATTGAAATGGACATGTGTTACTCAGCCAGGCCTTCCCCATTGAGTATTTCCCTTGCTTCCAGGTGAAGTGGGGCTACTCCATCCCGGAAGCGTTTTCCTTCATCAGGTGTCCTTCCTTTTGGCAGATATTCAGCAACAAGAGCAATTATGTGTATGACCCTTGGTACAAATGACCAAATACTTCTGCTGTGGAATCTAGCTGGCTTTCGTGCCAGCAACAAAGGAGTATGCCATTATCACTACACCCTGGCTGGCACTGTCACTGCAGTGACCCTCATTATTCCAGGTCACTGAGGGCAGGAGATATGCTTCTTACACATTCATAAACCCCCCGCCAGTCACTCAGCCTATTCAGTGCTTTGCTCTTCTGTCCTATACTTCTCCCTCCAAACACCCTGGAGATGACACCACCGCTCCCCCTGGGTGCCCCGGCTTTGCCCGGTTTCCCCTTGGAGCCAAGAGCCTTGATGCAGATGTCCACAGTAACAGTGAGGAAAAGGCTCCTTTTCCCCAATGGGGGGCTTTGTTAGACTGCTGGCGGAAGGACATGTCCCCGCAGAGCAGTATTTCTGGGCTCCACAGGCAACCAGAGCTCCCATGGATTATTGCTTTGCTGCTGCGATTTACCTCCTTCATCACAAGGGGTTCATTTGGGAATATAAGGGGGTGAGGAGGACAGGCTGGTGACTCTATGTCTATCGTATATGTATATACGTTCTATGTATATCATACATTCAATTACATACCCCATGCATACAAGGAAGTACATATTATTAATATTATGTGATACATTCTATGTATATCATACATTCCATTATCCCCAGTAGAGTCCCGGCCGCCTTCCTAACATGCATTTGGCTACACGCCTGTCCTTAGCCACACCAGTCTTCTCTTCAACAAAAGGCTGAGTTTTCCCCAGAGCCACGAGCCGGCAGCAGGCTGCAGGGCCGGCAAGTGCCTTGTAGCCATCCAGGCAGTTATTTCCCGCTCCTGCCTATCTTCATCCAGTCCAATGGGCGGAAGGCCTAGGGACGTGGCAAAGGAGCCTCTTCTCAGGCCTGCTGGGGTTTGCCAGGTATCTCTGGCTGACCTGCCAGGAGTGCCTACTGCATTTTTTCAGCAGTGACAGTCCTCGCTGCAGACGTGACCACCCTCTGATCCATCTCTCCCCTCTGAACTTGCGTCAAGGAGCGTGTCTGTGACATCCTCAAGGCTCGCTCCTGAAGGCTCGCTCCCCCTCGTTGCAGTGTTTGCTCAGAAAGCAGGAATTGTGTCCTGCTGTGTCCCACTTCACCCCATCACCAGCTGAATGCCATTCTGTGGCGCAGTGTGGGGAAGAGACTTGACTGCCTCGAGCCTCTGTCCTTCTCTGTGGAGGGGTTACCTAGCACTGGGCCTCATGGGTCATGAATTAACTCTTTTCACTTTAATACTCTCTGCTCTGCCTCAGTTGGACTCAGACATGAGTCCAGAGAGGGTGGGGCTGACAGACACTTTGGGCTTTGCTCACCATGTCTTTGCCACCTCTGCAAGAACGAGGGCTGTGCTATCAGGTCGGGCAGGCTGACTTGTGTCTTTCTTTTGGGTAACCATCCAGTCTTCTGGAACCACATTCCTCAGCCTTATAACAACCACTGTTTCCTTTCTGTGATCTCCCTTTTCCTACCAGTTGTACCCCTAGTCTCATGCTGAGCCCTGCCCTTTACCCACTTACCCAATTTTCACCTGTGGCCTTCTTGGAATGTCCCAGAGGCCCACTAAGGGACAGGTAGATTTCAGCTAGAAAACACTGTTCTAGAAGATTGCCCAGGTCCTGGATGCCCTTAATCACCTCCATCCACCCCAGCTCTGTCTTTACCAGACATGGATGAAATTCTGTGGAGGATATGGCTCTAACTGATGACCACCCTCAGCAGCCCCAAACTACCCCAGCATTGGACAGAAAATATGACTTTTGGCTAATTTACTAAGTAAAATTTTATGTGTATTTGTGGGCCATACTCAGAGATGCTCAGGGATCGCTCCTGGTGCAGCTCAGTTAGGTGCCAGGAATTGAATCCTGGTTGGCCATATGCACGGCAAGCACCTTACCCACTATGCTATCTCTGCAGTCCCTTATTTACCAAGTAATACTGTGTGTCCATGTTCACTGTAGATGCCTGCATATACAGAAGAAACATGACTGTGAAATCAGTCCCTATATTCATCCATTACTCAACCACAGTAGTTAACATCTCCCTGACATTTTTCTTTCATCTCTTTTTCACCTTTAAATTTTTGCTCTTTGCAAGAATATTTTAAAGCAAAGACCAATTTACTTATAACATTCCATATAACATTCCATGTATTTAACACTTAAGGACTTAACAGAACACAGCCATAGTCCCATTACACCACCAAGGTCACTGCAGTTGTTTTGTTAGATCCTGCATATGGAGGGTAGATAATGCTATGTTCATTTCTGTGGCATTTTATTTTAATTTGCTGTTGCCTCAATGTTTTCATATTTTGTTTTATACTGATCTTTTTTTCAAGTGAACACTTTTATAAAATGTACTGATATTTTTTTTTTATTGTTTTGGGCCACATCCACTGGTACTCAGGGCTTACTCCTGGCTCTGTGCTCAAGGCCCATTCCTGGGACCATGAGGGGTGCTGGGTAGTAAACCCAAGTCAGCTGCATGCAAGGCATACTTCTTACTCAGTATACCTCTATACCCACTGTACCCACTATATCTCTCAAGCTCCCAGAAGTGCTAGCTTTATACGGGGTGACTGATTTTCACATGAGTCCCCCTGAGCCCCTTACACATTCAATCCTGGGGTGAGAAGGCATCTCCTTCACTAAGTTCCGGAACTCTCCATATGGATTTTTTTTTAATTTTATTGAATCACTGTGAAATAGTTACAAGCTTTCGTGTTTGGATTACAATCACATAATGGAGGTCATTTAAAAACAGATGCTACAATAGCTTTAGCCATGTCATCAACATGTAGGTCTCTTTGCTCTAAGAATTTGATAGGAATGAGAAAGAGTAACGGTCATAGAAGTCTTGATACATTCTGGAATGATAAGGCAAGAAGGCCCATAGGCATCCTCATATTTTGACATAAGGGCCTCATATTTTGATGGAGAGGCATAGAGAGAAGATTGCAAACTCCATGTGCCAATTAAATGGTGGGTATTGGGGTCCATGGTCACAAAGGAGCAGGTGCTGATCCCATGTGGCTTTCTTACATTTTGTTTTTTGAGGGAAAAAAAGTCATGTTTTTATGACATGATAATTGTCCTAATCTCTATGTTTCACTCATTTCTTCCCATCGTTCCTCCTCTCAGATCCCCAGATGTAGGGTAGATGGTGCCAGAGGCACTGGAAACTGGCATTACTGACATCCGTAAATGTTTCTCAGACATCAGCTTTGGAGGCGACCCGGGGAGGACACCATGCCTTAGCACCGGAGGGCAGGAATCCTGGGTGCTGGGTCCAGTTAGTCTCAGTTTTTGCCAAGGCCCCAGGCAAGTTGATGCATCTGGATCCTATTTGGGTCTGACTTAGGAAACTGAACATCTACTGAACTTAACTCCAGAAGAGCCCGTGACCCTTGGAGAGCTGTGTTGGCTGAGCCTTGGAAGGCTGCCTCAGGCGCTTGGGAAATCCGGCAGGGTCTACCGACAGAGCCCCTGTGGGTCCCAGCAGGGAGCTGAGAATGAGGCTGCTGTGTGTTTAATTCTCATGGACCCAGAAGCTATTTTACCTTTGGCTTCTAGCACTCTTGTTGCAGGAACAACCTGGCAGCATTCCTCTGTCTCAGTCCCAGAGGGACCTGCCCCACAGGTGAGAAGACAGCCTGGCGCCCATTGTGGGGGTCTCAGATGGTGCCACCCATCCCTGCTGACTGTATCATCTATAGTTTAAATGGGCTTTTGTCACCCTTTTCCCCACCACGGCCCCTTCTGACCTTCTTTCCCTCCTGTGGACCCCCCTTTGCCCTACAGGCTAGCCCCTTACTCTCATGATGCAGCTCCCCATTTCATAGTTTTTTTTTTTGACCTGTGGCCCCTTTGGAATATCTTGCTCCCCACCCCATGTCACATGGACCCGGTTGAGAAACACAGGGTAGACGATAGTTATGGCAGGAGTGCCATCAGTAATCTGGGGGCTGGGCCGGGAAATTTTTATCTGGCTGGTTGTCAGACTGTAAAGCAGGCAAAGAAACATTAGCTGGAGGCACGATCAGGGCAGCTTAGAACATCGTCACACCCTCTCGAGGAAGGATTCCGACCTCGCTTCAAAAGGCACCTTTTCATGCTCCTTAAAAGGGACAGAATGCACCCAGTTAAGTTGCTGGGTGGCTGCTTGCTTAACCCTCTGCAATGTCACACGTTTCCCGCCCATCTGGTTCCCATATTTTCATGAGACTCACACTAATGACTTAGGGGTGTGGTGAGGGCCTGACTCGGGCACCTGGGAGCCAGGCTCCGGCCTTCACCCCTGCTATCTGCCTGGCACCATCTGGGTGCTCAGAGTGCCTTTGGAAAGCTCTGAACTGCTGCTCCTTCCTCTCAGTCTGTGTCTAATGACACCCACCTGGAACAGGCTTGCTTAATTTCGTGTCTGGGAGACTTTTCAGAGGTGGTGATGAAAGAACTGGACTCACGATGTGGTGACGCGTGGGAAGGTCCCCATTATCAGTTTGCTGGAAGAGATGGTGGTGAGATTTTGGTGAGGACACTGGGCTGAACTATGCGGAGATGGCAAGTTTGGACTGGGGGTGCACCGAGGAAGGGCTGAGCAGATTACAGGGACAAGTCTTTGAAGCTGTTACTTGTTTAGAAATAAGTAAGAGCCGGCAAGCAAGAGATCTGCTTATTGCTCATCTCACCGAACAAAAGCTTTTCAGAACTGCACACTGCTTCCCCGTTCCATTGTCTGGAGTTTTCCCATGTGGAGCTGAGCTCATTCTAAAATTAGAAGGCTCACGTGTGCTCTGGGGTACGTGTTTCACTGCTCCAAATGTGTGTCTCGAGCCCCAGAGCATTGGTATGTCTTAGTTTGGGGCTGAAGGTCCAACCTCCTGTGTGTGCTTGAACTTCAGAGTGGTCGTCCCCAAAGTCAGGTGCCACCCCAGGGGTTGCTGGACCCATCCTGAAGTGGTGTGGGAATAGCTTGGGTATGATTGGGGGGCATTTTCTGTTTGTTGACTTGTTAAAAGATTTTCTGAGGGAGCACTGAATAAATTTTCTTCATATCAAAGAGACAGCTGACCTAAGGATGACCTGGAGAAAAATGAAATCTCAGGAGAGAATGAAGAGTTTTCCTCTGTCCTATCCAGGATGTAGTCTCATCATCCAATTTTGCAGTTCACCTTCTGGTTTTTTGTTTTTGTTTTTGTTTTTTTTCTGGCAGAGGGCCAGAGAGGTGGTTAGCCAGGAAGTAATGGGGCCCTAGGATGGGGGCTTGCTGGGTATGGATGGTCATTCTGACCCCCTGACTGTGTGGCCATAGCAGGGCAGGCTCTGGAATCTTCCTACACCTCCGTCACCCCCCCCTTATAAATTCAAGGAGTGGCATTATGGCAGTATCTTTCCAATTTAGGGGTCATAAAATCACTTCAGTGGGCCACATCCTACATTTTTTAGCAACGAGATTGGCTAATTTAGAAGATTTAAGAAAGCATGATGGGAAGGACGAACAGGTATTGTGCCAAGATACTCTCTTATTAGTCAGGCTGAGCTTCGTACATTGGCATTTCTGCAGTATTTTGCCCAAATGATCTGTATCCACATTGCAAACTCTATAATTTCCAGATTTGATTTCTTTCGTTTGAGAACTTAAGACACTTGCACAGTAAATGCAATAGATCTTTCTAAATCTGTACATTACACACATACACATGTCTCTGGTCTTTTATAGCCTGGTTCACCCCTAATTTGTCAAGTTCTTTCAATCTACTCACCTTCATCTACTCTTTTCAAAACACTCAACTTAAAATAGAAACAACAGCTCTTTCCTTATGCGCAGCTATTTCATTAGTTTACGTAACATATAATTAAATTACGTAAATATAATAATGAGTACACTGACATAAACAGGTTTGGGAACAAGCACAAATATCCTGCTGGTAAATATACAGCCTAACTGGTCAAAATAAAAATGGGCTGGTAAACTAGTCAGCTAACAGCCTCTCCTGCTGAGGGCACTGGCTACGTAGTCTAAGAGAGTAGACTGCCTTCTTTTGAAGCAGCAAGACGGGGGCTGGAGAGATAGTACAGTGGATAGGGAACTTGTCTTGCATGCAGCTAACCTGGGTTCAATCCCCAGCACCACATATGGTCCCTTGAGTTCATGAGGAATAATCCCTGAGTTCAGAGCCAGGACCACAGAGCCCTGAACACAGCCCCCGCCCCCCACGCCACTGCCCCCCCCCCACACCCAAGCAGAAACAAAGCAAATTACATGGCTGTGTCATTTTTAAAATCTAGACCTAGAGAAGCATTGCCAATCTCCCTCTTTTTAAGTTTCCAGCATTTACTCAGTACACATTAAGTTCTGCCTCATACTGGGCATTCAGCTAGACCCTGGAAATACAGGAGAATCAAGCACTAGTCTGCTCCTCAGAGAGCTCAGAACCAGGTAGATAAATTTCACATTTTCACATCTCAAAGTCAATGACAAACACATAAAGCCACGGTTTGCCAGGTGGAGTTCTTTGAAGTAAGCACCTGCTTCTTCATAATCAGATTCTTCAATTTCTTCTCGGGTGCTAAAGTATACACCTTTGTCTACTGGAGATATGTCCAGGATGCCCCATGGATGTCTGAAACTGATCAACTGTGTGTATATAATACATTATTATGTAGGTTATGTGATAAATATATATAATGTACATTCTTTATTTTCTATACGTATATTCACACTTATTACAAAGTTTATGGGACTAGAGAGATAACTGATGCCCATCAAGTGTGAGACCCGTAAATCAATCCCTGGAACCCCAAGGCCACTTCAAGCATGGCCAAGTATGCCCAGGCCCTCCCAGGTCTTGTTGACCTGAGAGCACAGAACCATCAAACCCACTAGGAGTGCTTCCCCCCATCAGAATCATGGGGCATGACCCCTAATTTTTAAAGCTTAATTTATACATTAGACACACTAAAAGATTTAACCATCATAACTAATAATAAAATAGAACAGGGGTAACATGCACTATAATAAAAGTTACATGGATGTGAGCTCCCTCTCTCAAAATAGCTTGCTGTTCAATAGTATTTTAGACCGTGGTTGTTCCTGGTGACCTAAACTGAAAAACAGCAAAGCAGTGGCTATAGGATTGCTGTCCTTTTCATTATCTCAGTGAAATTGTGTCTTGCTCATAGTGTAAATGTTCTTACCTTGCTCATAACCAACCCCGGTTAGATCCCTGGCACTGAGCAGCGCTGCCGATGGTCACTCCTGAGCATCGTGCAGCATGATCCCAAAACAAAACAGAAATTGCACATTGCAGCCCATGTTGTGGGCCCATTCTCGGTCTATTCAGCACCCATTTAGGTGATGGCTGTTGACCGTGAGGTTGGCAAAGAGGGTATTTCTGCTGGACGTTGCAAGAATAGCTCCCAAATACACATGTGCCTAGATCAGAGTTTCCCAAAGTTATTTGACCTACCACCCCCTTATCAGAAACAAAAATTACTCAATCCCCCCCCCACACACCCCATTGCACCTAAGGCTACTGCTGCCCCCTCTGAATCATCCCAGTGTCCCCCCAGGGGGCAGTATTGTCCACTTTGGGAAAGATTGGCCTAGACTGCAGTTTGAGGTGTTTGCTCTGTAATTTCCACAAAGATTGTTCTAATATCAACTCAATCCCTCTCTCTGCCTCTTAGCATAAAGTCTCAAAAGAAAGGATATAACGGGTTGTCTCTCCTGTCCCAGGGGTCATACAACAATTGTGGGCCAAGTTGGAGGGAAACAAAGTGCCATAAGCAGCAAAGGCCATGTACAGGACAAAGCAGACCCTCTTATCAGACCTGGATGGGTCAAAGACCACCATTTCTCATTGAGACTGATCCTTTGAGTCATTCATTTAGTCAACAAGTATTTCTTGAGCATTTATTAGATGCCAGCCCTGGTCACAACAGAAAAAGCCTTGTTCTCCTAAGACCTTATACATCCCTGGGAGAAATGGTGCAATATTATATTTCTAATCTGGCTGGCTGGCATCTTTTTGAGAATGGCAACACTGAATGCTATTGTGTGAGAGGGTCATATATTACTAATGGATATGAATCTTTGCTTTCTGGGAAATAGCTTAGTACTAATAGAGAAGTTAATTACTTGGTATTCATAAACAATAACCTTTAAACTATCCCACTTGTGACCTAATAATTTGTAATTTCAGCCACCTGTTTTACAAAGAGAGCAAGAGAGAGAGGGATAGAGTCATCAGAGGGATAGAACCAATTTAAATGTCAACAAGTTGAAAATAGTTATGGAGAATGAATAATGAGAGGCCCTAAAAGATCATGATGAATATGTAAAGCTACTAGAAACTGCATATGATATAGGTATAGAAAAAAAATGGCATGCAAGTTAAGTGATACCATGTCAGGGTTATAAACTGTATGCAGATGTAAAATTAAAGAACAAGCATATAGTGTCGACATGAATTATCTCTGGCAAATGAACTGCGGCTGATTTTCATTTCCTTTGTGCTTTCTCATTGCCTCCCAGCCTGAAGTGAGCATGTCTTAAAACTATAATCAGAAACAAAGGGGTTGCTCTTTCTAAAAGAAAGAAACGGCAGTAGCTGTTACCCTTCCCACAGCTCTCAGGCAGTGTGGGTTGAGTGTCGAATGACTAGCACTGAGGCTGGGGTGCGGGGACCTGTGATACTGGCCTGCACCCCTGCACCTCAGGGCTCCTGTCTTGCTCTCCTACATGGCCTTACTGTCTCAAGAGATTGGCCCAGACAGGACAGTTGCCAGTTTACATCCGAGTTCTGAGATGCTCATCCCAACTCTCTCAATAGCCGTTTGACTCTTAAATCTTGATCCATTTCACAGAGTGCATACATCTCATCTCTGTAGGTTATAGCAGTGCACTCGGGTCTTTCTGGGTCCTGTAGCTTCACATCCCATATCCGTGATGTGAAGATATTGATCTAGACAGGTCAAGTTTAAATTCCATCTCTCTCACTAGCTGCAATGTTTTGGAGAAATTGTTTAAGTTCTCTGAAACCCAACTTCTTTATCTATGCAGTGGAACCCAGAAACACACCTACTCCCAGAGCTGTTGTGAGGATGAAGAAACAGAGTTAAAGCCAGGGCCTATAAGCACACCGCCCCCCCCGCCCCCACACACACTCCCCCAAGTCTTGCATGGGCTGTTGCCCCTCCTCCCTGCTCTTGCTCAGTGTTGGTGGCACATGGTTAGTGACACAAAGCCTCTAGCTTCATGGTGCCATCACGCCCTGTACTTAGCTCCTAAAATGCTAACTCACCCGCACGGCAGAGCCTGGCAAGCTACCTGAGGTGTATTCGATACACCAAAAACAGTAACAAGTCTCACAATGGAGATGTGACTGGTGCCCGCTCCAGCAAATCGATGAGCCATGCAGCTGACCATGTTACTGCGATTCTGATGTCCCTACGAGCATTGAAACCCCCCTGGTACTAAGGAGAGTGGGAAGCCGTTGAGGGGGTAGGTACCAGCTATGGGCTGAGGTGCAGTCTCCAATGGCGCAGCCCATCCTGCCCCCGGATCTTTGTTCGCTTGTTTCTGGCCATCAAAAATGCACAGACCGACTCACTAGCATTCACCCAGGAGCTTAGTAAGGGGAATCAAAGAACCTCAAGTCTGGGCCATCTGCTCACAGCACCTGCTTTGGTGTTAGCCTGGTATGATGAAATGACCGTGATGGCTGTGGGTTGGGTACAGGATTTGTTTTCTAAGAGCCTAAGCGCCAACCTGAAGCTTTTGAGTTTGAGGAACAGCCTTGGGCATCTGGTTATTTATGAGTGAAGGGGCCTTTAGACTTTGAAAATCCTTCCAGACTCAAGCGTCCACCCTTGCAGACTCAGCCGCTATCCAGTTGGCAGACGTGTTCTTCTCTTCTTAGGTTCCTGTCTTGAAAGCTGTTGCCATGCTCCCTCTTCAGAATGTGACATAGAAGGTGCACACATTTGGACATTTCTTCAAGGCCAAAGCATGCTCATGCTAAGCCATGGGAAACTGGATGAGATGAAATAGGATCAAAGAACTTTGATTTCCAGCTGTCATAAAGCAGCCTATTTAGGGATCTCTCTTTCTGGACCTCTTATTTTCCCAACTTTGGAGGCTTCAGAATATAATGCACGCCTCTCCCTATCACAGACAGTAGAATCAGGAAAAGTATTTCTTAGATCTTGAAAGTGGAAGATATTAGATGTTCCTATGAAATTTACCACAAATGAATTTTCCCAGTGCTCGGGGGAATGACAAGAAGTAATTTGTCATGAATCACATAATAAATATAGGAGCCTCTACAAAATTCTCTGCCTAGGAGGACGTCTGCTTGCTCTCCCGGTAAATAAACACAGCTCAGCACAGTAAAGGCTCCTGGAAATATGGAAACACCCCTGCCCAAATGACAGGGCTTCGGGGTCATTGTAGGCAGTTCCCCAGGGATTTAGCCTGGGTTACTACTTCCTGACCTGTTTCAGAATAAAGACCAGATTTGAACATCAAATGTATTTAAAGGTCCACAGATAGTAATTGTGCCTTGAGTATTAAATTACATTAATATATTAAAGCTGCCATGAAAACTTAGCAACTTTAAAATAAAATTGTATTTTATTGATTACAGTAGAATTCACATAGAAACAATAGAAGCTAACACTTTCAGAACTCTTTCTTCTGAGTATATGCTAGACCTCCTAATTTAATTCCTAAATTCCATGAAGAAGTTATCCCCATTTACAGTTGTCAAAATTGAGGCTCAAAGAATTATGAATATTTTCCAATATCATCTTATAGGTAAAAAGAGACAGAACTCTAGGCGTGGAACCCAACGTGCTTTGCTCAGCTTTAAAAAGACAGAGGAACAAAAAATCTCAATCAGATCATAGGTACCTGTCAGGGAAGATTTGCAAATGCCTTGAATTAAATAACTGTGATTTTCTTTGCCCCTTCCCAAAATACATATGGAACTATTTTTCTGAGTTTTTAATATACTGTTCTACTAAAAATTATCCAGTCATCTTTCTCTATTGAAATGACACCCTTTTATTACTGTACATCATTGTAAATGTCCCAGGAGTGCTTTTACAGACCCCTCAAAAGGAAGTGGTCTTTGCATACCTCTCTCCAAAGTGTTAGAAATCCCCCAGTGCTGAAATTCTCCCACCACTGCTTACTGGATCTACTCTGTCCTTTGTTCTCCCTCTCCCTTCGTTCTGGCAACCTGAGTTTTGTGAATGGACCCTCACGTTAAGTTTCAGACTTGTATTTGAACATGCCTCTTAAAGCAATAGACATGTGTGTGCATAACCTTCTATGATGTGCCTGTGTATGACTGTATATATGTATGTATATCAGCTTGTATGTTGTTAACACAAAACGGCAGGGTCTTCTTGTAATCAGTTTGTTCTTCCATTCAACAAAGACTGACTCAGTGCCCTTGGACATGCTGAATAGTGGAGGGACAGTGTAGACGTGGGTCCTGCCCTTGAGTTGCTCCCCCTCTCGGGGCAGAGCTATCTGGCTAACAAATAATCGCCTCTTGTGTGGCCTGAGTGCTGCTGGGCAGACACACATGGCCCAGGGAGGAGGAGTGGAACCCACACTTATTCTTTCCGTCGGGAAAGACTTCCCACAGAGAGCAACTTTGGAACTGAGCTAGAGGCTGGCATGGACTTGAGTGGGCAGGTCTGTGGCGAGACAGGTGGAGCTCGAAGCACACAGAAGCTGTGTATAAATGCGGTAAATGATCACTATTCTCAATGTTTCACACCTGTCCAAGTGACAGATTAGGTGCTTTCCCCCAAAGAATCTTTTCCTAGACTTCTCCAGGGTGGTCAAGTTCCTAGGCATCTGGAACACAGGCGATGAGACCTCTAGGGCCCCACATCACCATGTCCCCTGGGTGAGGGAGGGGGGTCCCACTCACTCTGACTCTGCACTGTGCCCTCTTCCCCTCCACCTGCTGTCTTCTAGGTCAGAACCTCTCTCTCAACCACCCTTAGACTGGGTGCTTGACCTGGTTTCAGCTTCTCATTAGCAGATAAGAGAATGCGCTTTTTCCAATTATTCAAGTTGTACTTGATGAATAAGTGCCTAAAACTAAAAATTATAAGGCACAGGAGTTAGAGTAGTATCTTGAGCCAGACAGCCTGGGTGTGAGTCTTCACAGCTGGTCCCCGTGGGGAGTGGGACTTTGGGTGAGTTCCTTAACTACTCTGTGTCTCTGTGTCTGTCTGTAAAGTGGAGATAACTGCAGAGTCTGCCTCACAGGACCAGCAGGCGAATTCAACAAAATAACCTATGAAAGGATGTGAGCAGTGCCAGGTAGTCAATCAGACCAATGGAAGTGTTAGGGACTTTTTGAAGGGTTTTTTTTTTGGAGGGGGGGTCTTGGTTTGGCTTTGGGAGTCACCCCCAACAGTGCTCAGAACTTAGTCTTGGCTTTGCTCTCAGGGATCATTTCTAGTTGTGCTTGTGGGACCATATATGGTGCCACGGATCGAACCCAGGTCAGCTGTGTGCAAGGCAAGCATCTTGCTGGCTGTTCTGTCTCTTCAACTCCAATTTCAATCCCAATATTTGCCATATGTCTCTTTGCCTAGCTTTTCAAAGATAGAGGAGGAGAGAGCAATGGAGCATATGTGTGACAAATTGGGTATAAAATCCTGAGATCGCCTGAACCATCAGAGGATGTGAGTAGAGTTTATGGAGTTGCTTAGTTTTGTTTGGGGGGGGGGTGTCATGCTCAGGGCCTACTCCTAGTTCAGTACTCAGAGATCACTCCCAGTGGCTCATAGAATGCCAGGGATTGAATGCAGATCGGCTAAATGTAAGCATCTTCCCTACTATAGTACCACTCTGGCCCTGACGAGTAGAATTGATAGTCAGGAGCTGGGGGTGTGGCTCATCAGTAGAGAGCATGCCTCATATGCATAAAGCCCTACCTTCAATCCTCAGCATCACATAAATAGAAACCACTGTGACAAGTAAGTCACACAACTCATGCTTAACACATGCCTTGACTCTTGAAGGGAATGGGTCCGAGCAAGCCCCACTCTCACTTTTCGGAAAAGGTGGCAGGAAACTTGCTCCTCCAAAGCATTTAGTTTTGTAGAATTAGGATGCCCAATGCCGAAGTACAGTCTGCCTCTTTAGGACTGTGGGAGACGTGGGAGATGGTGCTGAGCTCTGAGCAAAGGAGACTTCGGCAGAGAACAGAGGCATAGGAGAGGCCCTCTGGGGATGCCATCAAGAAAAGCTGGAGGCCCAAGTAGCCAGGACAGCAGAGGGCAGGAAAAGGACAGCAGAGGAGAGTCTTGGCTTCCCCATCTGGCCTCCACCACGTATTCCAGAGCATGGCAGGGCCATGGCTTCAGATATCCACAGGTACTCGGGCTGCGTGCTCTGACACTTAGAGCCAAGCAGGAGGGGGGCGGGGGATTCTCAGCTCCCAGGCAGGTTCAGGTGGGAGGGCCCACGTGAGGACTATTCATAGAGATTTCAGTGAGCGGAGTTCACCCTTAATTTCCCCTCTAAAGCTTCAAGTATCATTTAAGAAGTGGGAGTACAAGGTAAAATGTATAAAGATGGGGATATAATTAGATAAACTTAAAGTTTTCCTAGTTGTGGAACTAGAGCTTTGGTGATTCAATGGCTCTGGGGATTAACCCTCCAGAGGCAGATATGGGAGACAATGAAACCTTCTCCCCAGCCCCAAACAAACACAAACACAAACCCAGAAGTTCCCCAGTACCCTGGAGAAGGCCAAAGGACTCGTGTCCTTCTCAAATAAATATGTGGGGGGGCTGGAGCAACAGTACAGCAGGTAGGGCGTTTGCCTTGCATGCAGCTGACCCGGGTTCAATTTCCAGCATCCCATATGGTCCCCCAAGAATTGTCAGGAGTAATTCCTGAGTGCATGAGCCTGTGCATTGCCGGGTGTGACCCAAAAAAGCAAATAAATAAATAAATATGTGTGTATTTCTTTGGGAGCACCTTATCTGGTGGTGCTCAGGCCTTATTCCTGGCTCTGAACTCAGGGATCACTCCTGGCAGGGCTCAAGGGACCAAATGAGGTGCTGGGGATCGAACCCAGGTCAACTGTGTGTGCAAGTCAGGTGCCCTACCCACTGTTATGTCTCTCCAGCCCCTTTTTCAAATGAGTTTATGACTGAAAATGAGTATTTGCTGCAGAGGGGTGTGCTGGGCTTCAGAGAGACAGCGAGGGGCAGTCCCCACCCCCAGGGCCCTCTAGGGAGCTGTGGGGGAGGCTGTAACATCCCTGGGATGAAGCCATTAGGGAGCTCTGGAAGTATGTGTCAGGAAGGGCAGGACAGGCTGGCCTCGTTCAGAGGGGAGTGCAAAAAGGGTCCACGTCTGTGCCCCACCACACAGAAGGCCCTTCCCAGCCTCACGCCCCTTCTCAGCAACAACAGGACCGAGGCACGTGAGTTTGGCGAGTCCTGCCAGGCTGGGAACTCAGCTGCCTCCTCCCGGACCCGCTGGAGAGGACACACCACAGACTACTTTTCAGCGAGCTCAGGGTCCCAGCGTGGAGGACGCAAAGCACAGTGGGAAAGCCAGGCCCCCCTCTCCCCGCTGCACCCACCGAGCCCAGAGCTGGTTCCCCCATGTCAGGAAGTAGATCACAGCCAATGAGGACAAACCCTTGGCCTTGGCAAAACTGAGATTACCCAAGAGAGCTGGGGAGGGAAGAAGAGGTGGACTTGAGGCTGGAGCGATAGCACAGCGGGTAGGGCATTTGCCTTGCATGCAGCCGACCTGAGTTCGATTCCCAGCATCTCATATGATCCCCCGAGCACCGCCAGGAGTGATTCCTGAGTGCAGAGCCAGGAGTAACCCCTGTGCATCGCCACGTGTGACCCAAAAAGAAAAAGAAAGAAAGTAAAAAAGATGGATTAGGGGTGACAGCCGTGCAGGGCCTTGGGCTCTTGCTCTTGGATGGTGGGAAAGGTAGTGACTTTGTTCCTCAAAGCCATGAATGTTGACATTATTGTAACCTTGTTACCTAAACTACAGAACACCAAAGCACCTGGCTGTGGCTTCAAGCCAGGGGGCTTCTGATGGTCTATTCTGTGTGTGAGGAAAGGGGTTCAGAGCAGCTGGCCCTGCTCATAATGGCTCATTTTTAAGCCAACATCATCTGCCTTGCTGAAGAGCACTGGAGCTGCTGAGCTATCCAAATAGTTTCTCTCTGTCACAGTGGCCTCATGGCTAATTTAGCCACAGAAATGTTCCAAGGCATTAGCTTTGCTGCTTGAGTAATTTTGGGAGGGGTGAAACAGGGAGAGGCTGCCCGAGGCCACTCCAGGGGACACTCAGCCTAGCAGTGGGGGCCAGTAGTTCAATGCTCAGGCCTGTGATGTGGTACTGAAGGCCACCAGTGCCCAGGGTGGAGTGACAAGGACAAACAGTGCCAGGGTAGTGTCTACAAGACATGCTTCAGCTCTCTGAGTTATCTGTCAGCCTGGCCCCAGACTTAGTTTTTTTAACACTCAATAAGTAGGACGGTAGTGTGAGTAAACCAGGATTCTACTTGAGGAGAGGTCTTCACCAATGTCAGTTTTTTTATTAAGTCTATGTTCGTTTTGTTTGGCTGCCACACCCAGTAGTGTGCCTAGCTCGGAGCTTTGGGGTCACTCCCAGTGGTGCTTGGTTGATGATGCAATGTCAGGGATCAAACCTGGGGCTCCCACATGCAATGTGTGCAGTCTAGTCCTTAGAGCTGTCTCGCTTTGCTCCATAGAGACATGAAACAGCAGGTATTAATTATGAAATAGCTCAATAGACTGAGCTATTGCATGCAGAAGGCCTGGGTTCAGTATCCAGCACCACAGATGGTTCCCCGAGCACAGTCAGGAGTGCTCGCCGACAAGAGCCAGGAGTAGCCCCTGAGCACAGCTGGGTGGGATTCCAAAACAAACAAATGAACTTCACCATGCTGGGCTTACCTCTTGAATAGGCAGCCACTGGCCACTCTAAGCCGAAGAATCACCTAGCTTGCCTGTAACACTGACCATCCCCAGGCTTCCCTCTGGGCCAGCAGGCTCGGGCAGGAGCCGTTAGAATAAGATGCAGGGACTTCCCTGGCCCAATACCAGAAGTTCCGTTCTCATTTGGCATCCACTGCGCAGCCTGGTAACTTCCAGGGAAGCGGTTGGTTCTGATTCACCCTCCCGCTCAGGAGGTGACATGCACCATCTAGTGTTCCACCACACATGTGTCACTTCTCAGTGTTCACATTTCTTTGCTTGAATTAACTCATGTGACTGGCCCTCACTGCCAGGGGACGAGGCCTGGCAGAAACTCCATCTCTAGAACCCTTGGTGCAGTTCCCTCAAAGTTAGGGGGCCTTTGGGTAGGAGGACATTTTTGATCTTGGCTGCAACTGGCCACTTCCTGGATAGTTTTAACAAAACTATCCAGGAAGGAAAAAAAAAACAACTATCCAGGAAGGGTCTGGAGCTATAGTACAGTGGGCAGGGCATTTGTCTTGCATGCAGCCACCCTGGTTCGATCTCCCGCATCCTATTTAGTCCTCTGAGCAATGCCACGAATAATTCCTGAGTGCAGAGCCAGGAGTGACCTCTAAGCATCACCAGATGTGACCCACCCCCCCAAAAAAAGCAAAAATAAATAAATAAATAAACAAAGCACCTATCCAGGAAATTTTCAAAACTCTGCTGCCTCTGCCCCACTGCTGAGACGCAAATTCACAAAAAGCTCTGAGGGAGAGATGTAGCACCAGAGTTTGTTCGGTCTCTTCCAGAGTCTCTGGGTCCAGGATAGGGCACGAAGCGAGGAGGCATGAGCCCCACACTGATGCGGACGGAGGCTCAGCCCAGCAGCCCATGGTCACTGGAGTAGAGAGCAAGTCACCCGGGACATGTTTGCCGACTGCTAACAGAACACCTTTGGTCGGCCCGCAGCTTTCCTCCACCGGCTTTGGCTTGCTCCATGTGTTCCCGTGCTGTGCGTGTCCCTTCCCCACACAAAGCATGGGGACAAAGGAGAGCCCCACCTGCCTCTGTGTACAGTCAGGTTTTGGGTCCCTTCTCAGTGCTAGAAGGGTGAGAGTTGTGGAGGGAAAACCTCTTTACCTGCTTCTGTTTCCTTTCTCGAGCTTGTCCTGCAGCCACCACCTTTCCCAGGCCCCGGAGCCCTCACTCTCCCTCCAGCCTCAGAGCTGTGCTTTGCTCCTGGGATCCCCGATCTCCCCCCTGCCCACCCAATCTCTCCCTATTGGCCAGCTCCCAACTGACCCTCCCCCCTTCCCAGGCCTCTGCCAGGGCAGGCGGCAAGTCCCAGGGGCCAGGCCAAGGTTTCTGCATCCTGGTAGACTGAAATACTTATGGAATTCAGTCTCAGAGCGCCCCTAACACCTGGTCCCAGGGCATGTCAGGCACCGCAGCCCCAGTGGCACTCTGAATGCAACTCGTAAAGAGTTTGGGTGTGCTTGTTTGGCACCCTTTCTCATGCTTGCTCATATTTAGTCTCCTGCTAGATCCTGAGTTATAATCAACCAAATTTCAAACAAACTCTTGAAATGCTACCATTCTGTAGACTGTAATTGCCTAAGAAGTTGATTTTCTTGGGTTATACAAACACAGCCACATTGGCTGTCATCCATGGACAAAGCTACAAGCTAATGTGGGAATAAATAAGCTGTTTTTAATTATTTTTCCTCGTGGGTCTAAAAGTTTCCAAGGCATCATGCTTGAGTACCTCATGGAAATAGAGGCAATTCCATTGATGAAAACATCGGTGTGCCTTTCATGTGAAAGTGGTGACTTTAGGAAACATTGGGAGAGACCTCAGTCTGGACAGCGACGACACGGATCCTTCTAAATGGTTTGTTACTGGCCAGGCAGACATGCCGGGCATCTCAGCAGTGGAGGTTTGATGTCAATCACCGTATTGGAGGTCTCCCCTCCCTTCCCACATGCCGGAGGCCAAGTTCTTCTCCTCCCCCCCCCCCCCCCACTCCTGCCCCATCTGAATCTCCTCACTCCCACTTCTGGGTTCTTCATCAAAAGTTAGAGACCTGGAAGGTATGCGCCCCCCAAAAAGAGTTGTTCAAGGAGCTGGGACCTCACAAGTCGGCTCTCCTTCTCTCTGCAGCTCCCACACTGATGGTGCAGTGGTGGTTTCTGTTGTTTGGTGCATGGTGTTAGGTCTTGGTCAGACATTGGAGATTCGTGGAATTAAATGGAAATGCTCTTCAGTCTTTAAATGAAGCTCTAAGTCAGTTCAGTGACTGGCTTTCTTCCAAATGAAATTGTGGTGTACATGTTCAGGGTTCAGGCTGAAGCCACAACGTACGCTGTCACCCCGCAACCCTGCGCTCTTCTCCACAGTAGCTCCCACCTCTTGCCTCCTTGGCTACTGTTCTCCCACCAACCCCCCGCCTGGCCTCCTTTCTGCACCTCACAAGTGTTTTCCTTTCTTCTCTGCCTTTAGACTTTGGCACTTGCTCCTCTTCGGGTGTGGAGTACTCTTTTTTACCTTTTCCCGTGACAGACTCATTTGTCTTTGGTCTCAGTCTATTTCTCCTCCCTGGAGAGGTTGTCCCTAACTTCTGGCCACCTACACTTCTCCCCATCACACCTCTGCTTCTTTCTTTCTGAGCGCCGGCTGCCTCTAATGATTTCATGTGTTTATTTACCTATCAGTTGCTCGCCTCCCTCAGAAGACCTAAGATCCTGGAGGGCAGGGATCTTGTTCTTCTGGTTCGTTAATACCTTCCCCAGTGCCTAGCACAGTGCCTGATCCTTTGAAGGCGCTTGGAAGGGAAGACAGGAAAGAAGAGAAAGAGGACAGAAAGAAGGAAGAAAAGGAGGGGAGAAGGAAGGAAGGAAAGGAGGAAGGAAGCCAAGTAAATATACCACCACTGCATCTTTTCAACATTCACTGTTGATTTTTGGGGAAACTGAGGCCCAGACAATTTTAATGACTTATCCCAAGTCAGAATTTGCCACAGAGAGCTAATATTTGATCTCTGTCCCCCTGCCAGGCAGCATTTATCCCAGATCATGTCTGGCTCAATCTCAAATCTTGCCCTTTTCTATATCTTTATTCATGTATTAGTAGGAAGTATTTTGTTTATTTCTCTGACTCAACACTGTTTTGCCCGTGGGCTTTGAAATCATTCATTTCCCACTATTTTGCCCAAAAGAACTTGGTGGTAAGAAGGAAGAGTTCCAGTGGAAGCCCACTGGGGGCGGAGAGTGGAGGTGGCTGTACACATCTGCTTGAGCATGAGGATTATTGATGGGTGATTCTTATTGAGGAGTAAAGCATGTCTTCAAGACTGACTTTAAAATCTTCA
Organism: Sorex araneus; assembly: GCF_027595985.1. Taxonomy (NCBI): domain Eukaryota; kingdom Metazoa; phylum Chordata; class Mammalia; order Eulipotyphla; family Soricidae; genus Sorex; species Sorex araneus. The sequence goes on along the minus strand of NC_073313.1, from coordinate 333,014,886 downwards.
GGGTTTTGGCAAACAAAGCTTGTTGTGAGCAGTGGCCTCCCTTGGAGAACAGCCACCCTCAGACAGCTTCCGTGACGCTGGCACAGCTCAGCAGCAGCACCATCTCTCAGACCAGGAGACCCACGAAGGAGGGAGCTCATAAACCCTGGCTGGAAGGGAAATATGTAACTGTTGTTACAAACAGTGTCATATACCTGGAAACTACAGACCATCAGAAAGTCGATTAAACATAGTAAGATAGGGGCCAGAGAGATAGTACAGCAGATAAGATGCTTGCATTGCACAGAGTCAATTTGAGTTTGATCCCCAGCATCCCAGGTGGTTCCTCGAACCCACCAGGAGTGATGGGTACAGAACCAGGAATAAGTCCTGAGCACCACTGGGTGTGGGCCCTCTCTGACAACCCCCCCAAAAAAAATTCTCCAAAAACATAATAAAACCATTTTTTTCAGGAGTTAAAAATTAACTAGTGGTTTTTCCCATCAGACTCCAATAAAAATAAACTAGAGACGATCACTTTTAAAAGTGAGTTATAGGAGCCAATGCAATAGTACAGCCAATAGGATACTTGCCTTGCATGCAGCCAACCCAGGTTTGATCCCTACCAGTCCATATGGTCCTTTAGGAAGAATTCCTGAATGCAGAACCAGAAGTAACCCCTGAATACTGGGTGTGACCAAAAAAGAAAAAAAAAATGAGTTCTAAAAGGAAGTATAAATAACATGGGAATACACTTTTAAAGATGTGTTCAGAATCTGTTTAACAAATACTGTAAAGCATTCCTTTGGAAGGGATTTATTTGGCAAAAAAGAGTTGTGACTGCGTAGCAAGGCACAACTTGGAAAACTGTTAGTTCTTCTCGTTATTCCTTTGTAAACTTAAGGCAGTTCCAACCAATATTTACAGAAGATCAGAAAGGGTAAAGGGGAACTTGAATAAAGGATTCTGAAATTTACCTTAAAATTAAGGTACAAGAAATTGTTGGTTAAAAGGTAGCAAAATTTGGGCCATCAAATGCTAATAAATAATACAAAACTAAACTAATTTAAACATGGTGACCCTGCATAAGAATAAACACATTCCTTAGCCACCATGATAAACTCCAGAAATCAGACGAAAAGGTGCCTGTGACAAATAGCAGGTGGACATGTGATAAAAGTGTATTTCAGGGCCAGAGAGATAGTACAGCAGGTACGGCATATGCCTTGTATGAGGCCAACCTGAGTTTGATCCCTGATACTACGTATGGCCCTTTGAGTCCCATCAGGAGTGATTCCTGAGCACAGAGCCAGGAGTAAACCACCAAGTGTTGTCCACAAACCAAAACCAAACAAACAATAAAGGTGTATTTCACATCATTAGGGAAAGAGGGAGTAATGCCACAAGTGATTGTGGGGTTGTAAGTCACACACTGCAAGAGTTAAAGTTAATTAGAAAAAATCAATTAAATTCAAAGATGGGTTCTAATTGACTGGAATATTTATTCTTTTTCTTTTCTTTTCTGTGATGCCCAGGGCCTCACACCTGTGAGGTACGTACTTTACCACAGAGCTACATCCCTAGCCCTTGGAATTTTTTTTTAAATGGAATCATAAAATTTCACTAAGAAAATACAGATGAGCATTTCTATAACTTACAAAAGAGACTAATATGAACATCAAAGACAAGTAATATAGGAAAATTCACACACACATACACAGAGAGAGAGAGAGAGAGAAACACTGCAGAGAAACTGCACAGGCATTGTGTGCCGATATCTGAACCTGATGATTCATGTCTTTAATACGTAGAGTTCTCATGCAAACCATTAATAGAAATGTCAGCTCTCACACCAGTAAGAGAACAAGCAAGTTGTTGGAATAGATCAGTCACAAAATAGCAACCACCTGTGGCCAATAAACACAGAAACGATGTCCTGCCTTGCTTGTGCTCTAAGAAATGCAAATCCATATGAGACATCGTCTTCATCGATCAAATTAGTACAGATAAAAATAAATGTCAGTGTCCAAAGTAGATAATGTTGGAGACTCGGGTTGTTGGGTGTGTAAGTTGTCACAGCTTTTATGGGAGCCATTTGGTAACACTCATCATAAAGGCTTCAAGGTGTCCTGCTTACCCGTTGACCCAGAAATACCACTTCTAAGAATTTATCCTAAGGAAATAAGCCTGGGTAGATTGTGTCAGGTTTCAGCTACAGTGATGTTCATTGCAGCATGATGTTTACTAGGAAAACTCCAGGTCCTAAGACGGTGAGAGATGCTGAAAGGCTTAGAATTGCTTCGCAGTGGGTGGGGCAGGGCCTGTCTCTGTTATTGGACCGCACAGAACGCTTAGTGCTCAGGTCACTGGCTTAGTGTCTGATATGTGTAAAGGACAATGATGCATTTGATGCCCTGTCACTTGGGTTACTTGCTTTTTTTTTTTTAAGTTTTCTCATTTTAGCTGAAGTTTTTCAGGATTATATCTTCCAGGTTACTGTGCATTGGACCTACATTTTTTATTTAGAGTTTTGCTATTAAATAAATGAATGCCTGCTTAAGCTTGCATGGTCCTAGAGAACACAGCCTTTTGCTTCAAGTTCTCGTCTACGTTGATTTGTGGTTTATAACTATGCAAACAAAATGTATAGCTTGCTTTTTCTTACTGTACTACTCACTTTAAAAATACCATCAAACCTGAAAATATTTTTCTGCAGAACTCAGATAACTGAGCAAATAGAAGGGAATTATTTTTTGTTTGATGTGGCAGATTGCATAAGATTTTCCAAAGAGGATCACCTCCTGAGCCCCAAGACCAGTGATTCTATTACTTCACACAGCAGAGGGGGCTTTGTAGGTTGCTTAAACACATTTGACACCAGTGCTCCAATGTGTGTTAATTTAGCCATATCCAAATGTCAGCAATCTATGGTTTGCACCAGCATCAGCATGCTAAAGGTCTTGAAACAGGGAGATGATCTAATAAGCCATCTAAATAAGCACAACATTCTCTAAAGGCCCCTCCTGTGAGGGAGAAGGAGGACCAGGGTCAGAGCAAGGGAGGGGAGCCAGTACTGGAGTGATGAAGATCCCAGTAAACTCAAGAAATTGGAAAAATCAAGAAAATGTGGTCTGGAGGAGTCAGCCCTGAGGCTATCTTGATTTTAGCTCTTTAAGACTTATTTCACACTTAACATCTACAGAACTGTAAAATACATTTCTTGTGGGAAGGGGTATGTTTGGTTGGTTGTTTTGTTTGGAGAGGGGCTTACCTGACATGCTCAGGGCTTACTCCTGGTTCTGTGCTCAGGGATCATTCCTGGTGGGGCTCGGGAGACCAGGTGCAGTGCCAGAGATTGATTCCAGCTCAGTCAAATGCAAGGCAAGTGCCTTAACTGCCATATAATCTCTCCAGTCCCTATTTGTATTATTTTAAGTTACTGCATTAGTGGTAATTTGTAATGGCAACATTAGAAAACTAATACTAATTTGGAAAAAAATGGGAGAATGGCTTAAATTTATTTGAGCCATCACTACACATTAGTCCAGCATGAGAAGTTTGAAGACTGAATTCTTGTCCCAGGTTTAGGAAGGCACCCCTCTAGCTTGTATCTTCTTCGCTCCTCAGTTCTTACTCTGAAGTTCTATTCATCCTTCAACATCTGTTGACCGTCATTAGATACGTCATTGTTATGACACTGATAAGTACGGGTGAGGCTGTGAGTAGATTTCAGTTTGTTTATTTTGGAAGCTGGCTTTACTATTGTTAGCATTTTCCTTTTTTGGGGGGGTGTGCCTGGGTGTGTGATGAGTTGTCTTCCAGAGGATCCCAGAGTGCTGTAGTGAGTGCAGGGAGACAGTGAAGACATACCCAGGGATGAGAAGCCTCCCACGAGACCTGGGACAAATGGACTCCTGGCATGTGAGCCTCGCAGTGTCCCAGAGGAGCTCAGGTCATATTAGAAAGGTTTCCCTAAAGAGTCCCCTTCCTCAGGCCCTATTTCAAATCACTGAAAGTTTTTAACATGTACAGAATGAGAGGTCTGAGGTTATAATGTGACATCAGCATCCACAGTGGAAGGACCCAGGGTCTGCAGCCCACAAGGTCAGAGGAGTCTCCCTTTGTCTCCTCTCCTCCACGCTGTCTGCGCTCTGCCCCCTGGAAATGGCCCGCTAGGTGCTGCTATAGGAAACTGCCGGACATTAGCAGCGAGAGTTTGATCACCCAATACCTCTGAGAGCATGCATGTTCAGTAGTATAGGGTGTTGGTATTTGGGGTTTTACCACCCTTTCCTCTGCACAAGAACCAGAATCAAGTTCATTACTGTAAGGTGAGGGTGGTTGGGGGGATTCTTGTTGGAATATTGAATGTATGTAACAAGTCATTGTGAACAACTTTGTAAACCACAGTGTTTAAATATAGTATGGGGGTGAGGGGGAGGGGTGATCCATTACTGTTTGGGTCAGACTTGATCCAGCATATCCATGTGACTTTCAAATTAGTGTTGGCACCTGTAAAAGATTAGTGCCTTTAAAAAAAAAATTAGGTTTGTTTCTGTGTTTAGGGTCCACACCAAGCACTGCTCATGGAATAATCTATCTCTGTGCCCAGGGCTTGCTCCCTGCAGTGCTCTGGGAACCATATGGTACCAAGAGTCAAGTCCAGGCTCCCCGTAGGCAAAGCTTGCCCTCAGTCCAGGGAGCTACCTCTTGTCCCAAGGGCCATTTTTTAAAGTGGGAGTGATTTCATCTTAATCACTCCTGGAAACAAAAGCTGTGGAATTGAGCATTCACACCTAAAAGTAAAACCTTTTGTCTGGGGGAATGACGTGAAAGGTGTCTTTGTTTCTTGGAGCACATTTGAAGCACAATCGGTGATTGCGAAACACTAAGGGGGGAACACAGAGAGCTAGTGAAACAGAAGCGGGATTTTGAAGTTCAGCAGGAGAATATGAGAGAACCCTGCTTTAAGCAAGTCCAAGTCCGGGGCAGTAAGCAAAAGATGTCTCAGCAAGGGCTCTCTTCTGCAGCAAGTTGTCCTACAGAAAACTAGAGCCTAGTGAGCACTGGGGGAAGAAAGCCTGAAGATGCACAGGTTGTTTCCCGGGTTTTATGGCTCTGATCATGTGGAGTTAGGCCTGGGGCCCGTGCAGGAGGAGACTGACTGGAGTGGAACCTTCCCCATGATATGACGCCCATGTGAGCTGCTCACAGGAGTCAGGGAGCTGGGGTGTAGGTTCCTTTGTGGGGCAGAGCCCGTGTGAGACAGAAATAGGTGCCGAGACTCCTGTCACTCACCCCCTGGAGTGACCCCAGCTCCTGCCAGAGGTCTGACTCCTTGGAGCAGAGTGTCAGGGAGACTTCACAGGGTATGCTTGCGCCCTTTTTGTGATTTCAAGATAAAGGGGATGGATGCTTTTATTTATTGCTGGGGGACTCCTCCCAAGTGGTACTCAGGAGGCCCAGGGTCCTCTCCCAACCATTCTCAGTCAGCTTGACCAGTGGCCCAGGGTGAGGCCTGAACATCCATTGCTGCTCCAGCCCTGTGGTGCTGAGGCCACCTACCCCACTCCACAGTGCAGGAGGCCTCTGGGCCACCCCCGGTGATGTGTTGCCTGGGATTGAACCTGGGTCATATGTGTACAGAGCATGTATCCAGGACCCCTGCACGGTCTTCCCAACATGGGAGTGGATTTTGCCATTTGATTCTCTTCGAGTCAACCTTGAAATGACCTTGAAATGACTCTGCCTGGGTTCTTGTTTCTCATTACTGTTGTAGGTCAGGTCACATTGGTTATAAGAGCATTAACATCTGTGGCTGGATGGACTTAAAGTTACTGCACCTCACCCCCGCCATGCCTGAGAGGCCAAGGGAGTTTTTAAGGTTCCATCTGAGGTAGGCTTTGATGAAACCCCTAAGCAGAGCAAGGTGACCGCTGGGTGGTGTCAAGCTGGGAAGTGTGGTTTGGGTCTAGAGAAACGTCAGTCCCCTGTGTCTCCCACCACTGAAATCCACTGGTCCTGGCCAGCCAGGTACCTTGTGCCCTGCCTCAGTATAGCTTCAGCCTGGGGGCACCTTCCAGCCCATTTCCTAACCACCCCGAACCTGAGGCTGCAGCACCATCCAGAAGCTGTCACCCACGCTCTGCTCCAAGGACTCACTGGGCTTCTGCCAGGGCCCTGGCAGTGGACAGTGCCTCTTTTAGTTTTTTTTTCTTTTGGGGGTCACACCCGGCAATGCACAGGGGTTACTCCTGGCTCTGCACTCAGGAATTACTCCTGGCAGTGCTCAGGGGACCATGTGGGATGCTGGAATCGAACCCGGGTCGGCCGTATGCAAGGCAAGTGCCCTACCTGCTGTACTAGCACTCCAGCCCCACAGTGCCTCTTGTAAGAGTTAAATCCAAGTGGCCCAGTGCAGGGGTTAACTTTGCGCTGCCCGGGAACTTGGAATCCTTCACACTGACCATTTTCCCTGCTGTCAATTGCCACTGCAGATGGCCGTATCGTATGTAAAATCAGATTGAATGGGGAAGCCTGTGCCTAGAGTCATTTCTACTTTCCAGAGTCAGATTTATGAATGACTGGGCTTAGGAAAGGCACTAACTGGTACTAACCAGTACACAGGCTTGGCCATGTCTTTGTAGGTTGGTGAATCCCAGGACAGGTAAATGTGAGACACACTGGAATTACCTTGACTTGTCGTTGGGGCTGACATCTTGCACGTCTTGCCTGGTGGCTGGAACATTAGGGCAGATGTCTAATAGGCATAGCTCACCTATGAATTTAAAGCAAATAAGGCAGGAAGTGAGAGAAGAGAGAAAGAGAGAGAGACCAATTCATACCCCCTTGATTATTTTTTCAACATGATGCTGAAAGACATTTGTGTTTTTTGGAAGTTCTATCCTCTGGCAGTGAAATAAAACCTTCTTTCTAGGCTAGAAAGATTGATGTCCAGCTACATTAAAGGAGTGTGTGGCTAAAAGGGAACTCTGTATTCTGCCAGTGAACACAAGCACTTCCACTGTTCTTCAGTGACTGTAGTGCATCATGCATTATCAGACCCAACATTTGCAATGCAAAAGTAAAATCATGCTAGTAAGATCAAAGTTCCCATATAGTCCCCATTTGTCATGATATGGAATTTGTTGTATGATATGGGGTTTGTTTGTGTTTTAAACCAGTTATGAGATAGAATGAAGATGGGAGTGAGGAATGTTCCCGTTCCACTGATAAATGCAGTTCAGTCTCGTTTGGGGTTTTCTAGAATTCAATAGCTCCCTCTTCCCTGCAAGTTTGCTTTTCATGCTTTCAGTTACCCAGGGTCAATTATGATAAAAAAAATATTATAGACAGTAATATATTTGAGAGACCAATCACAGTCACATAATTTCTAGTACAGCAGACTGTGGTCACTGTTTCTTTTTTGACTCTTAGCTTTTGTTCTTCTCTCACTGTGCCTAATTCAGACATTAAACTAACGTCAAGATGTATGTGTAGCACAGTATTTATGGTATTTGGTACTATCTGAGGCTTCATGCTCCCTTGAGAGGTCCTGGAAATGTGTCCCCTCAGATAAGGGAGGCTGCTGTCAGTCATTTATTGGTGTTTGGTAAAGGCACATTGAGTCAATGAGTCTTCATTTTCTGCTCACCGAATTTTTTGCTCAGTTGTTTTGCAGAACTTTTTGGATTCTGTTAATGATCCAGGAAGGAATTTCTTCATTTCTTCCCCCTGCCCCTTTCCATATATACAACACACACACACACACACACACACACACACACACACACACACACACACACACACACACACACACACACACACACACACACAACACCCCCCCCAGACCAGTAGTTTTCAAACTTGGCAGAGAATTAGAATCATCTGGAGAGTCTTTAAAAACTCCCGTTGCCTCAGCTGCAACCCAGTACAGTTTACTCATCACCTCCAGGGTGGACCCAGTCACAGGTACTTTTCCAAGGTGACACGAATGTGCAGCCAAGGTTAAGGGACAGTGCACCAGGACTTGCTTTGCAAACTGCAAGGTGTGTGCAGCCCCAGGGGCAGAGGAAGAGTGGGGAGTCCTGGGTAAATGATGCAGATACTGATTCAGCTGCTGTGGGGCAGGGCCTGGCACCCTGCATTCTTGGCAAGCTTCCGGCCAGCACTGATGCTACTGGTCTTGGCCCACACTGTGAGCAGCATGGTCCTAGGCTCTGGAAGAGAGCTCACAGCAAGACACTTGGCAGAAGCCGTGGTGATGATGAGAGGCTGCACAAGGTCTCACTGGTCCCTTCACTGCTATTCCTTGCTTTGTAAACAAACAGCAAAGCCACCCGCGTCTTCATCTTCCTTTTCCTGTAAAGTGTTAATTTGCTTTTTGGTTTTTGGGGGTTTTTTAATGATAAATCCCCAAGGAAAGGCCCCGCTTTTTCTCTGACGATGTTTGAGAACATCATCCTAGAGAACATCACCCTCCAGGTGGAGGTCCGAGTCCTTCCCCCTTGAGTGGGCGGCCAGGGACCACGGTCTGCAGGGAGGTACCCTGTGTTCTCTGCTCTGGCGGCTCGCCCAGTTGTGGGAACATTCCCCAGCAGCCCAGGGAACCCCAGTCTCGTGCCTCGTCTGGTGGGGAGGAGAGATTTTAGTAAACACTGTGTGGGCAGAGGAATGAAATGGGCAGAGAATGAGGTTAAGGGTTGGGTGTGTGAAACGCCAGGCTGAGCCAGGCTAGGGTGCCTGGGAGCAGCATTCCAACGCCCACCAGCTGGCCAGCTGGTGGGAGCAGCGCTCACCTGCCCTGAGACCAGCACCGGGACTCCCTCTGGGCCAGCACTGGGACTCCCTCTGTGCTAGGGGTGCCAAAGAGACAGCTAGTCAAAGGTCTCTGGGGCCAGAAAAGAGTGTCTTGCTCTGTGCTCTCCAGGCCCTCTCAACTCCTGGAAAGGATGGCCTCATAGCCTGCATCCCTATGGTGATGTAACTTGGACCCTTTGGCCAGTCTGTAGACCAGGGATATCTTGGGATGGGAGCTGGACATCCTCAACAGGGTCCTCCTGGGGAAGGTGATTCTGTGGAAGTGCCACTGAGACTGAGTTAAAGAAGCAGACACAGGCCAGAGATAGTACAGCAGTAATAGTCAGGCACTTGCCTTGCATGCAGCAGACCTGGATTCCAGCCTGGGCCCCTGGCAATGATCCCCTGGGCACAGCCAAGAGTGATCCGTGAGCACAGAGCCAGGAGTAAGCCCTGAGCACAGCCAGGTGTGAGCTAAAAACGAAACCAAAAAAGAAGCAGATGTGTGAGAATGGGCTCAGACTTCATTTTCAGACTTTGCCCCTCTTTGCCTCTCCACCTTAGGCCTTGCTCTCTGCTCCTTCAGATATCACCCGTGTCTGCAGCCCCCAGCACCCCAGACCTTTGTCATAGTGTAGGAAGCAACTCCATATATTTGAGGAGCCTTTTAAAACCCACATTCACCCCTTCTTCTCCAACCAGTGTCCTCAGATTAAGCCAGTCCCGTTGAAACAATCACGCCTTTCATCCTTTGCTACTTCTGCTCCTAAGCAATGTTCATAGTAGACTTTAGATTTCAATTTCCACAGACTCCTTCCTCCATGGACCACTCTGCAGGATGTGCAAAGAACAAGTAAATAAATGGAAAAGAACAGCACGTTTGAGTCTCGGGAAACCTCATAGTCAAATGATCCACTTATCCCTAAGTTAATTTGTAACTTCAGGCTCTGGAAGATTTTGATACGGGTGAAGGAACTTGTAAACAATCGTATAGTTAATATGGAAAAAAAAAAAGTACATGAGAATATTCTGGTATTTGTTTTGGTTCTTTTCTTTTCCATAGGGATGGGAGTCAAAAAGAAAAAAATTGTATCTTCTGAGATTAAATAATATTACAGAATTATAATAAATAAAATAGTTTGGCAATGATATAAGAATAGGATGAGTGGGAAACTGGGAACACTGGTGGAGGGAAGTGGACACCAGTGAAGGGATTGATGCTTGAATATTGTACCCCTGAAACTCAATCATGAATATCTTTGTATTTCATGGTGATTCAGTAAATTAATTTAAAAACTAAAATAAAGGGACTGGCAGGATTAGGCGCTTGTCTTGCACGCAGCTGACCCAGGTTTGGTCCCCAGCTTTCCATATGGTTTCCTGAGCACTTTTAGGAGTGATTCCTCAGAGCAGAGCCAGGAGTAAGCCCTGAGCAATGCTGGGTGTTACCCCAAAACAAAGTAAAATAAAATTAAAATAATAAAAAATAAAATAGAATGAACCTCAATTGAACAGAGTAGAAAGACCACAAAAATTATTGTACAACAAAGGTAACATTTTATTCAATAAGAAAACAATGAAGTCGTTAATTATTGGTGTTGGAATAATTGGTCATCTGTTTTAAAAATAACAAAGTACATATTATATACTAAAATAAATTATAGATGGTTTGGAGTTAAATATAAACAATAAAGTAGTAGAAGGAGACATAGGTAAATATTTATATAATCTTAAGGGAAAACAGGTCTCTAATCATAGCTGAGGTGGCTTTTGCATAAACAAAATGAAGACACAAACCACAAATTATTTGTAATATATATAACAGGATGCACAGTTATTATTCTTATTATTTTAAAGAGCTCTTACAAATAAACAGGAAAGAGCATATCTATAGAAAAATACACAAAATGCATAAATAGCCAGTTAGCCAAAGTTGAAATACAAATGCTAACAATTCTGTGAAAAAAAAATCCAGCATAAACAATCAAGGAAATGCAAATTAGGAGATTCCCATATGCCACCATTAAATTCATAAAGAGGGAAATAAAGGATAATATCCAATATCAAGAAGAATATTAAAAAAAACAGTCATCTCCCCCTGATGGAAATGAAAGTTGTTGCCAGTATCCTGGAATACAGCATGACAATGTGTCTCCAAAGTCTTAGAAATGAGTATTTCTTTGTCATACAAGTTCTGCTCCTAAGGGAAATATAAAAAATCCTTATGAACAAAGATATCCGCAGAGGATATTAAGAGCTATATTATTTGTAGTGAGATATTGGGAAACGATTACAATATCCAATAAGATGATTGCTTAAAGAAAACTCAGTCATTGAAAATTATCTTCCAAACCAATACACACTGAGCTGGGAAGTTATTGATATAGTTTCCTTTTCTCCCAGAGAAATGTGCCCGAAGGCACAGAAGAAAGGTCATACCTGAAGTATGAACAGTTATCTCTGAGTGATAGGCTTTCTGCTAGCTTCAGATTTTTCTTTCTTTGTGCTTTTCTGGTCTCTCGAGTTTCTTGTCTTTAACATATGTTGTTTTTGCAATTTCAAAAGTTATTGAAACAAGAAAAATTCATGGGGTGCAGTTTTGCAGTGATAAGAATCAGGGCAGGATTTTCTCACTGATTTTGAGACCAAATAGACATTTATTATTGGGAATTGTACCTTAATGCTACCCAAGCAAGGTGAAATACTCAGCCTTTGTTCCTGACAACATCATTTCCTTAACCCTTTATCCCACAAGTACAGCTGTAGAATAGAACAGATACTCATTGTTTTACCAGCTCAATCTATATAAGGCATTTTTGCTGCATTGTCTAAAGCAAAATATAGAAACCTTCATTTGCAAGAAATATTTCCTAAGTGGGTATGTGCAGGATAAGCCAACTTCAGTGGGCAGTAGAAATCAATAACTTCCTGGCTTGACGATCTAGGAAAAACATGTTCAGATACATTAAGGGACTTGCAACATGAGCATTTACCTTTTAAATACCATCCCCTTAGCAACTGGAAGCGTAATTGATCCTAAGGGTTTATGATTCCAGAAGAGGCAGTACAGTTGTGAACTAAGACTTCCTGTTGAATGGTGGGTAGCTGGTCTTTCTTGGACATATGAGACATGTTGGAGAATAGCCAACATACATACCACCAAAAGGAATTGTTGCCTATATAAACATTATATATACATATGGCCCTGACCTGTAAAGATTCCTGCAAGAGATGGACACAAAGCCAGGAAAGTAAGTATGTATTTGGCAAAGAGCCACCAGATCTGAGCAATGTGCCTTTAAACAGAAGTTTCGAGATGATGAAGATGCAAATAAAGCTATAATGTCAGACATATGGAGAGGGTGGGAGATATAGTTTGAAAACTAAACCACACTCAGCCCATTTGAGTTGATTCTCAGTTCTCAGCTAAAGAACTGAATCAATTTTTTAATCCTGTAAACCGTTAAAGGAAGCCATACATTGAGGCTTCCATGGCATTCATTCATGGTGTTTAAGGTTGTCCACAACTAGGTTAAGAAAGGTTTGTTTATTCCTACCTTGCTAAAGAATTTTATTTCTTTTCCATAGCAAATGCTTCGTTTATAGTGATTGTTTTATATCTAATCAGGTGTTTTTTGTTCTTGTTCTTTTTTAACATCCATAGAAATGTTGATTTCAATCTTTTTTTTATTAATGCAGATACTTAAGCAGTATCTGTAATGTAGTTTTTTTTCTGACATACAGTATTTCCTTTCTTAGGATAAAACACAATTTTATAGGTCTATTCAGATTTCCCCCTATTTTCTTAGTTTTATTCACTCTTACTAAATTTTACATTTGTGGGGTTTATCTATTTCATGTAATTTTTTTGATCTATCAGTACAAAATTATTTGTTTTCAAATGTATATGACTATTAGAAAAAGAAAAATATATCATTGGGGAAAAATCTATTTTATCAAATTATCATTGGTGTATTGTTTTGTGGAATTTCAGATTGGTTCTATTCACCTCTATGTGTGTAGCTTTTATCACCTCCATAATAAATTAAAACAAAAATATCTCATATATGTGATATAGAGAAACATAGTAAGGAAACAACAAATGGTCAAAGTCATTGGAACTGAAGATTTTGTGTACAGAATCAAGCTTACATGGGGGTAGGAGTTCTGGAGGGGTCCCTGAGACACTGGTAGAGGAAAGTGAGCTCTCTTTTGGTGGATGTAGTATTGGAATGATGTATGCATGAAGAGTATGATTAACTTTAAGTATGATTAACAATATTCTAAATTCTGTTACCTCAATTAAAATGGTCAAAATGAATAAAAGAAGCCATGAAGTTAAATCAGTCATTTAGGATGGGAAAACTTGGGGTAAAAAAGAACAGAAATGAGGCAGAATGCATCATTTCTATAAACAGTTCTTAAGACCTCAGATAACTCGGCCTTAGAGCCTACTTTGGGTGAATAGATGAAACTTTAATCCAATAAACTGCCTCAAGAGCTTGCTAGGGAAGTAATTTTGGAAAATTGAAATAAGTGGATGGGTCCAATCAGTTGAGTAATTCTCAGATGCTGTAGACATTGGAAATGTGTTGGAAAGAAATGCCATTAGAGTGAGTTCTTGGGAGAACATGCCTTGTCGTGAAGTCTATCAGCTAGACTTCTCTGATTGCATCAATCAAGTAGAGTTAACTTGAATAAAGGCAAACTTGTTCATAAAGCTGACAAAATCCCACAGAATCAGTAGGAAAACTTGAGATTCAGATTGGAACATGAGTAGTCAGTGACTATGGGAGCCAGGGATTGGGAGTAACAGGACCCATGTCCAGGTAGGAATTGTGCTCTGGAAGCCACAGTTGTGATGCATGTGCTCCTCTATATTAGCTCTTTGTCCTGTCAAAATTCAAACTCTGCAAAAGAAAGTGTAAAGGAAGTTAGACATCTCACTGTGGTCATAAACTAGTGTAAACACATGAAGGAAGAGATCATCCCCCATCCCACAAAAATCTGGATACTCAAGTGGAAAAATGATCGTGAGGCAGTCATATTATTGAGCACAAAGATAAAGATCAAGATGAAAAAAGGAAGAAGTATCAAAAGTACTATTATAACTCATCCATTTTGTGGAGAGAGGGTTTATCCAAGTAGTTCATGCTGCCTGAATCTTGTTTATGAAGTAATCGTGAGGACATAATGTGATTTGACAGCAAACTGCAGATCAATTCATCTTCTGGAAATCTTGGTGTGCCACAAATTGAACAGCTGGACAGCTGGAAAATTCTTGACATGCCTGTTAACATATAAACTTAGATGTTGTTCTATTGTTCTTTTTTTTTTTTTTTTTTTTTTTTGCTTCTTTGGGTCACACCTGGTGATGCACAGGGGTTACTCCTGGCTCTGCACTCAGGAATTACCCCTGACTGCACTACTCAGGGGACCTTATAGGAATAGAACCCTGGGTTCAGCTGCATGCAAGGCAAATGCCCTACCTGCTCTAGCCCCTAAATGTTGTCCTGAAGGTAGAGAACCCAACAGGGATACCTTCTCCCTTCAAATGTGATCTTGCCTAGAAAAGATTACAGGTTGACATCACACACGCCAAACTGAAGTTTTCAACCATGAAAGAAGGAGATGCCAGACTCATTCAACTTTAGAAAACAGGGTCAACAAACATTCAGAGTAAATCCAGAGCTGAGCCCCTGAAGGGGAGTCTAGAAAGGAGCACAGCCTGGGGAGGTGGGCAAGCCCGTGCTGGTTCTAGGCTCCCAGTCAGAGTATACAGGAGAAAGACAAGGAGAAAGTGTTTAGTGTCCAGGTGCGTCTTCAGAGGGGCTCTCTGGGGACCCAGAGATTTAGTAAACTGTGCAAAGATCAAACCAAAGACATATCCTTGAGATGTAACCCAAAACAGGACTGAATAGCACTTCGTTAGGTGAACCAACATGTTGGTCCCTCCTGGGCACGAGTGTTCCTAAACAATGTCAGTAAAGCCAAAGACAGAAGAATGGGGATTGTCCCCATCATTATTGGCTACCCACATAAAATGGGGGGGAGCAGGAGAGGGCCATTCATAAAGCTATATTTGGAGACAGGCATGTGAAAGGGAAAGGAATAAATTCATCCCTGGGGGGCAGATGGAATACAGTTAGCACAGAAGCAGGGGGAAACTACTAACTTTGTTCTCATCTTTTCTGTGGAGAAGACTCTTCAGGCTAGGGAAGCTGATACATACCTAATAACTAAGAAATAGAAAATTTACTGAAAGAACCTTTCATTCCATGAGTGAATTTATCTTTGAGGATACACATGAACTGCACTTTAATATACTGAGGAAACTTGTAGCAAAACTTGGAACGACAAAAAGTTGTTCCATCTGTACCTGAGAAGTAGTACAGGGGTTAAGGCATTTGCCTTGCATACTGGCCAGCCCTGGTTTGACCCTTAGCTTATCATATGGTCCCTGGGCACCACCTTCCTGTGTTCATATGTCCTAAGCACAGAGCCAGGAATAGCTCCTAAGCACTGCCAGGTGTGGCCTCCAAATACCACCAACATCATCACCGCCCAGGAAAAATCACTCTATTCTTGTTGACAGTTTTTTGTACAGTGAGGAGCACTCCCTGTGTGACTCAGCCAGTGGATGCAGTGCTCGGACAGCATCAAGGTTACATGCAGCATTGCTGGGGCAGGATGGGGGCAGGACCATGCGGTGCTGAAGTTCTGGCCTTGCATAGATAAGGCCTGTGCTCTCCACTGGAGCCGCATTCCCAGTCTACAGCTGATAACCGTTAAGAAATAGTAGCAAATATAAAAGTTGTTTAGAAGGTGGAAAAGACAAGTATGCTTCTGATTTAAAGTAACTCCGTAAGAAGAGGCTTTGGAATATAGATGATAACAGTTGATGATAGTCCCAGGAAAACTCTAGACAAAATCATTGTCACTAATAAAGAATGAATGTTCTGGTCCTGAATGAATCCACCAAAAATGAGTCATGGTCAACTCTATTTATTTGTCAGTAATTCGGTGTCAGAGGACTGATCAGGGGATGCTATAAAGATAATATAGTTTTATTTCAGTAAGGCGCATGACGGACTTTAGTAGGACAGATTAGAGAAAGGTGTGTAAAAGGATAGCAGGTTATTGAGGTGGAACAATGAGGGAACTTAAGTAAATGGACCCCCAGGCACACACGCCTTGGGTTCATGGGTGAGCTTTGGAAATCAGGCTGTTTTGTACCCTGAGACACTGTTCACTGGTGGATCTATGCTGACGTGGGAGGGAACCTTGAGGGGATTGTGTTGGTGGGAATATTTTTTCCTTTTTTGTTGACAGTTTTATGAGCAAAAAGATAAATAAACAAATTGGGGGGAAAAGGACATGTAAGGTGAATTTGTCAAATTTAGAGGGAATACAAAATCCAGAATGATAAATGAAATATTGGACGATAAAGACTCGAAGTGGGGGAATAGTGTTGAGCTTTCATGATGGATCAAAGCCAATTTAAACAGTGACACATTTAACAGTATTTAGGTTAAGAATAATTATTTAATTAGGATATGAGGCCAAGTGTGACTGTCGCTAAGTGAGAGAAGAGGCCTTATTGGCCACAAGCTTATATAAGACAACAGCATTCCAGAGCTGCTAGCAAAAATGATGAAGAATTAAGTTCTATTCATGTAGAAATTCAGGTCATGGGAGACAGCTCTCCACTGTCCCCTATTCCTGTAGGGGTTACTCTGCCTATTTCCCCTCTACCTTGTCCTAATTTTACACCTTCATGCAAAATGCTAAACTCTCTCAACCTGTATTCCTCATGTATAAAATGTAGAATAGTAGAACTGTGTCACAGGAATTTTATAGGAATTAATTTAGATGGTGTGTATCTAACTCTTAGCATAAAGACCAGTACCTAAAGCATTTGGTAAAGACTTTTTCTCTTTGTGTTGTCGATTTTGTTACAGTGGGCTATTGGGGTTGGGGGGGTTGTTTGGGGGCCACACCCAGCAGTGCTCAGGGTTTACTCTTGGCTCTGTGTTTAGGGATCACTCCGGGTAGGGCTCAAAGGACCATATGGGATGGAACTCAGGTTGGTTATATGCAAGACAGATGCCTTAGCACTGTACTCCTGCCTCTAATGGGCTATTTTAAGGTCACTAAAAAGACATCAGATCTGTCATGGGTTTTTAAAAACAAACATTTATAGCAAACTGGAACGTATATTGTTAATTATTGCTATATAGCAATTTGCTCAAAAATTTAGCAGCTTATGGGGAATGGAGAGGCAGTGCAGAGGTAGGGTGTTTCCTTGCAGACAGCTGACCAGAGCTCAGTCTCCAGCACCCTCTCTGGTTCCCCCAAGCACTGCTAGGAGTGATTCCTGAGCACAGAACCAAGAGTAAGCCCTGAGCACTTCCACTGTGGCCCAAAAAGCAAGCAAAATAATTAGCAGTTTAAATCACTGAACATGTATTCTTTCACAAAGTACAAAAAAGTTAGGAACTCAGAAGCAGTTTGGCTTAGAGATTCTGATTCAGGATTTCTTCGGGGGCGGGGCGGGGGACGGCTCAGGGGGAATGGGTCTTGCCAGGGTTGCGTGGTCATCTGAAGACTTGACAGGGGCCAGGAAGAGTTCACTCACATAACTTGTGGGTAGAATCCTTGGACCTCTGAGACACAGAGAGACAGTGAGACTTTTAAAACCTCTCCCCTGAAGTCACATACTATTTATATCTTTACACAAACCAACCCTGAGACAATGAGGGAGGGGATTCGTGGCTCCATGGAAGCAAGATATGGGGTTTCCACCACCATAGTGGAAGCTGGCTGTTACAAATTCCCCCCCCCCCCCACACACACACACACACACATACACACACATACACACACAAAGACCCAAGTGGTGGCTGTAAATAGAGGGAAGGGCTGCAATATAAAATACAAGACTTATTCTATGTGGCTTCCAAGGACAGACTTCACACCAACAAGCAGAGGTTTCTAAGAGGCATCCATCCACTTGGTTTAAGGAAGAACCTTCCTGTCACAGCGACCCAGGTAGAATATGGGCAATCAGGAGGCCCCTTTCACGGTGGGGTTCGATAGAAAGTTAAACTTGAGAACCTCCAACTCTGTGATTTTTATTTCTGGTTTAGGGAGGAGTTTTGAGAACAGGACCCTGTAGGGCTTCATTCTTTTCTTTTAGATTTGATGGAAAATAAATGTTTCACTGAAGTGTAAAGTCTTTGTTCCTGAACCAGTATGGCTTGGAGAAACTATTAAGAGGTACAGCCGCCGTGGTGTCTCTGGAATTCCCTAACATTTTTCCTTTTAAGAACAAAGTTCTGACGTGGTTCGTGTGCACTTTGCCCGTGGGGTTGGCATCAGGAATTGCCAACTGCTTATGAGGCAACCTTAGATCATGAAGGGGGCAGGAACATTCGGACTGTGTTTTTCTCACTGGGAATCCAGCTGACTCGGGAGAGAGGGCTGAAGGTTCAGCTCTGGGGGCTTCTGTCCATGAAGGGCTCAGACGCCCACTAGGGGAGATCAAGTCTCTTCTCTAAGCAGGCAACACAGCTGCTGTCACTGCTGGGCATTCCCACATGGTGAACTGAAATGACACTCATTTTCCCGTCATCTCCTGGAAAATCTTTTCAAATATTTGAAGGGATCAGGGTGACGAGGCACAGTTAGCGTGGTCACCCTGTATAATCCTAACAGAGAATATTTACAAGGAAACAAAGGGGGATTTGGACAGTTCGAGTTAACGCCTCCTTTTGGCATATGCCCTTGGGTGCTCATTGAAACAAGTGAACAGTAAAATATTAAGTCATTTCAACATTTGTATCAGTGCGGGGTTCTCTGAGGAACATGTGAATGGGTAGGTGAGACCCGTCCTGGTGCAGTGCATCTACCACCCGTCCAGAAGCTGAGGAGGTTGCTGGGAACAGAATCGCCCCAATATCCCAATCTTGGAAGCCTAGAGTATGTAGGTGAGGGCTAGCCATGGGGCAAAAGGAAAGGCAGGTCTGTTTGGATCCTTTCTGTGTCACTGGAAAGAGACCAGTTAGTTCATATTTACTAATGAATTAGGTAAGCTCTTCTTCAGGCCTGCCACGCATGGTATATTTAGCAAAGTAGGGGGGAAATAAAATCTTCTAACCCAAGATAAACTTTCCTGCCCCTACCAGATTTCTTAGATAAAACCAGTATACTTACCAGTGGAGGGATAGGTGTTTGATTATTGCATGACTGAAACTCAATCATGAAAGCTTTGTAACTGTATCTCACGGTGATTCAGTTTTAAAAAATTAATTTAAAAAAACACGGTATACTTAAACTTCTTTTCTCTCTTTACCTGGTCCCAATATATTGAATAGGTATACATCAGTAGGTTCTGATAGGATCTACCTTAATACCCCATCCGGCTCAACAAAGTAGATCTTTGTAAAGATGATGATGCAAGAAAGGACTGCAAGAAAGACTTATGGAAGAGCAGCACTGTGGAATTTTAATGACTGTCTCTACTCCTGAAAAGTGGAAGAAGATGTTGAATAGTCTCTAATTTGTATCTTCAAGACTGAAGTTGATAGTGCACTTATAGACTCTCAGCCTGGAGCTATAAGTAAAACAAACAAAAAAAAATAGCTGCAAAGAGATGGGGAAAAATAGAATGGCAAACAATTTTGAATCCACAATGACCAATGAGCAACAGATCTGTAGTATTACAGCTTTATAGGCTATTGTTGTAAATTAGTGAAATAATTACATAAGTTGGGAAATTTCTTCCAGAACTTAGAGGACAAATAACTAAATAATGATAGGGGAGAGAGTGCGGAAAACAAAGCTAGGTGATCCATTATACACAATAATATTTCTAAGATATTAAAAAAAAAGTAAGATTGACACTCCTCAAAGGACTAAGTAGAACTTTTCTAAGCTGATACAACTTTGTCCTTAGAATGAAAAGACAAGCCCAGTGGCTAGCCAGTTTTACATCAAAACTGTGTTCTTAAAATGAAAACATTAATTTTCAATAGAAATTAAGTGTTTATTACAATTAAATGAAATAAGAAGAAATGATGGGAAGATTCTGGGTTCTACAGATTGTGGCCCAAGTTGTCATTCATATTGAAATCCATGAATATTGATAATAAAACAGAAAGATGTTCTCAAACATAAAATATTTCATTGAGTAGACATACCCCTTACATGTCCTTACTGGGGGGGGGGGGAATATCCAGATTCCCATTCAGTTAAGTAGCAGGTGTATCAAAGTTATATATAGATAAGTATATGTATATGTGTGTATATATATATATCCAAATTAGAAAGATGAGATGTAATTAAAATAGCGATAAGGTGTATTTAAGGAATTTTTGTTAGTTTTTACTTGTACAGATGGGAGTTATTATTAAAATCATAGATAAGGGCCATGGAAATAGCTTGATGGGCTGGAGTGCATGCCTGGCTGGTGGAGGCCCCAGGTTTGATTCCTGGCGCCTCAAGCTCCCCCAAGTACCACTTAAGAAATCCTGATGGCCCCTGGCACTGCTTAGGAAACCCCTCTCCCAAATACAAACTATTGTGTAAGTATACTGAGGCTATACAATAAGATTATAGTAACAACTGAAAATGGGGATAAGAGGAAAGAGTAAGTAAAAACAGTCTAACTTTCTTTGGGGCAGGTGGTAGATTTTTGTGTTTTGGAGGAGGAGGATTTTATGTCTTCTTAATATCACACTCAGTGGTGTTCAGGGGATACTGCTGGCTCTGTTCTCAGGGGTCACTCCTATTCAGGAGGCCATGTGGTACCAGAGATACAATCAGGGTCACATGCACACTGGGCATATACCTTCCATCACTCTATCTCTCTCCAGCTTAGGAATGCTAAATTTCTTACCCAATTTCATTCTTAACATTAGCAATTAGCAAAAATGAAATCCACTTTTAAATGTAAAGATAATCCTAAGCATTACAAAGAGGGTATACCTATTTTAAATCAGTAGTTTTTAGCTGCCAGTTCCTGGACGCATACTGATCCACAGTCATGTCCTACTAATCACTGAAAATTATTGCCACTTAACATATGGTACATCAGATAGCATTTTCGTTTTGTATTTTAAAACTAATATAAACAATACAATCATAGAAAAAATGATTTTGTCTCTGCCTTCGCAGCCCACAAGATTTTTCTCCCATGTTTAATTGATTGTTTGCAGGTGTAAAATGGTTGAAACCATTGTTCTGAAATCACTACAAGGAAACGGGGATTTAAGGAACATAGACCCTTATGCAAAGATTTCTTGCTGTTGTTGTTTAAAAAGAGGAAGCTGAGTAGAAATGGCATGTATTTGTAGTGTTTTTGAAGATGGTGATTATTTCTGGGACTGGAGAGTGGACTCAGGCAGAGGACAAGCCTTGCATGAATGAAGCATTGGATTCTATTCTTGACACTGGGGGCAGGGAAGGGAAGGGTGACAAAGACATTTCTTATAAAGAAAGTAATTTTTTAGGAATTTGTGTTTTCTAAAATTTCTACAACGACATATATTACCTTATTTTTGTTTTTATTCCTTTTTTAGGTAACGTTAGTTTCCAAGAGAGTATTTGTTCTTAGGGTACAATATCACCACAGCACTCTCAACACCAAGGTGCTGGTATCTCTTGACTGAACCTCCTCATTTCCTCAGTCTGTCCTATCTACTGCCCCTTTGGTAACCTCAATCCTGTAGTCAGAGTCTAAGGATTTGTTTTCACTCAACCTTGTTGCCTTGCCTTATAGACAATGCCTGAGTGGTATCACCTAGTATCTGTCTTTCTCTTTCTTATTTCACTTAGCATGACCCCTCCACTTCCATCCCTGCTATACCAAAAGGCAATATATCATCCTTTCTAGTTGTTGGTTAGGATTCCATTGTGTGTATATACATATCTGCATCGACTTGTCTATCATGGGGCATTTGGGTTGTTTCCAGATCTTGACTATCATAAAGGGTGCTGAAGTGAACATAGGTGTGTCTTTTTTGAATTGATGTTCTTGTGTTCATTGCATAGATACTTAGGAGTGTGAAATTGTTGGATCATATGATTATCCTGTTTTTTAATTTTTTTTGAGAAATCTCCATGCTGTTTTCCATAGGGGGCTGGACCAGTTTACATTCCTACCAACAGTGAATGAGGGTTCCTTTAACTTCACATCCCCACCAGCACTGGTTGGTTCGTCCTTTTTGATTTAGGTCATTTTCACAGGTATGAGATGATGTCTCACTGTCATTTTGATTTTCACTTCCATGGTAATGAGTGATAATGAGCACTTTTTCATGTGCCTGATGCCCAGTTGTTATGTCTTCTCTGGAGAAGTGTCTGTTTTATCTCTTCTCCCCTTTTTTTCATGGGGTTGTTGTTGAGTTCTGTAATTTTATCTTGGATATTAGCCCTTTGTCTAATGTATGGTGTACCTACATTTTTTTCTCAAGGGAGAAATTGGATCTTTTTATTTTAATAATAGTTCCATCACACTGCAGCTTTGTAGTTTGGTGCAGTCACATTTATTTCTTCTTTGTTGTCCTGGCTAAGGAGTAAAATCACCAAAGACACCACTAACACAGTAGAATGGGGTCTTTGCCTGTTCTTTCTTCAGTGAATTTTATGAATTTAGATCTAACATCTAAGTCTTCCCCTCCACCCCCAGCGGTGCCAGGTATCAAACCCAGAATCTCATACATTGTTATCTCCACCACCGTCTCACCCCTCCAGCTCCACCCCCAACATCTAAGTCTTTCCATTATTTTTTGTTTACTTTTATGCATGGTATGAGAGAGTGATGCTGATCCCTTATTTAGTATGTGTCTATACAGTTTTCCCAACACCATTTGATGAAGAGATTTTATTTTTTTCCATCTATACCCTTGGTTCAATTAACTTTGCATTAATTAACTGTCCAAATACATGAGGAATTTTTTTTCCTGGCTCTCAGTTCATTCCAATTGTCTGAGTATCTGCTTTTATACCAATTTCACATAGTTTTGATTACTATAGCTTTATAGTATAAAGTCAGGGAATGTGATGCCTCCCATCTTCATTTTCCTTAGCCAAAAACATTTCTATTTAGGCTATTCAGATAATCTTGTGGTTTCATACAAATTTTAGTAATGTTTGTTCTAGTTCCTTGAAGAATGCTGTTGGAATCTTTTAATATTTTTAAATTTTAGCTACCATGATTTATAATACTGTTACTGATAATCTTTCATGCATATGATATTTCCATAGAAGAGAGAGAGAGATTATTCTGTATCTCTCACTCTTCTTCTGATTAACTTAACACTATACTCTCCAGGTCCAGCCATGTAACAGCAAATTACATGATTATGTGTTTTCTTGCAGCTGTACGCATGTTAGTATTTCATTGAATCTGTATGATGCTTTGGCTAGGATGACCATTTTAATATTTTTTCAATCCATAATAATTTCCATTTACTTGTCTTTTTCTAGTTTTTAAACTGTCATAGTTTTTGATACATCAGTCTTTCAGTACCTTGATTGAACACTAGATACTTAATTCTTGTTGATGCTACTATCTACAGAGTTTTTTTCTTGATTTTTCTCTCCTCTAGTTCATTGTTTAAATATAGGAATATGGACATGTACATTGGTTTTGTAGCCTATCACTTTACTGTTTTAACTTATGGTTTTTAATAGTTTTTTAGTAAAATCTTTAAGTGCTTTATGTACATACTAGCATACTGTCTGCAAATAGTAATAATAGAAATACTCCAATTTGGATCCTTTATATTTCTTTTTCTTGTCTAATTGCTATGATTAGGATTTCAGTACTATGTTGAAAATGGATATCCTTGTCCTGTGCCTGTTCTTGTTCAGTTTTTCCCCACTGAACTTGATGTTAGCTATGGGTTTGTTCTATATGACCTATATATACTATGTTGGGTGTTTCTTCTGTCCCATTTTGTCAAGAGTTCTTATTGTAACATATGTTGTCAAAAGCTTTCTTCAGATCTATTGATATAATTATTTGATTTTTCTCTTCCATTTTATTGATGTGATTTAATCACATTAATCTATTTTAAATCTTTGATTTTACTATGATTTTAATCACGGTTGATTTGCATCTGCTAAACATCTTTGGATAGATCCCATTTGGTCATGATATACTATCCTTTTATTTTATTTTTAGCTTTTTGTGTCACAATCAGTGATGCTCAGGTGTTACTTCTGGCTCTACACTCAGGAATCAGCCTTATTAGGAGGACTGGCCAGTGGTTGGAACTAACCACAAGTGTGTGGGGGGCTGAGGGTAGGGGTAGACTGAGGATAAAGAAGGGACCAGTATGACAGTAATAGCTGGAAAAGATCTGAGGGTTAAAAATAGGTAAAAGGCTTTTCTTGATAGCCGTTCAGTATCAATATCGCAAACCACAATGCCCAAAAGGAGGGGGAAAGGAGGGAGGACGGGAGGGGGAGAGAGGAGGAGAGAGAGAAGAAAAGTGCTTGTCATAGAGGCAGGCAGGGGGCTGGGGGTGATGGGAGGGAAACTGGGGGCACTGGGAAATGTGCAATGGTAGAGGGATGGGTGTTGGAATAGTGTATGACTGAAATGCAATACTGAACAGCTTTATAAGGTCTATCTCATAGTGAGTCAATTAAAAAAGTTAAAAAGAAAAAAAGGAATTATCCCTGGAGGTACTGGGGGTGGGGGACCATATGGACACCAGGATTGAACCCAGTTTGCCATGTGCAAGGTAAATGCCCTACCCACTGTACTATCACTCCAACCCTATACTATCTTTTTAATGTGTTGTTGAATTTGGTTCACTGGGATTTTGTTGAAAGTATTTGAGTTCCATATTCATTGAGGATATTGGCCTGTAGCTTTCTTTATATCTGTGACTCTTCCCTTCTCCATGTCTTGGAAGGAAGTCTCTCCAGTCAGCCAATAATTAGGGAACAAAGAAAAGATCTCTCACTGGGGAGATTTTTATGAACCAAATCTGGGAGTGGCACTCATCCCTTCTGCTCTTATCAATTGACTATAACCTGGCTACAGGATCACACCTAACTACAAGACTGTATACCCAGGTGGGGTGGGAAATGAACGCAGGTTTAGGGGAGCTCATGGAAGTCTACCTTCTCTGTCTCCACCACCTTCACAGAATAGTTTTCCTAATGCCAGCTTTCAGTTAAAATATGACAGGCCTGAGGTGGTTGGAAATGGAGTAAATAAATTTTTTTCTGAGTTTTGCTGCTGTTCATGTTAGGAACTTTTGAGTTTTCTGTGCTTAGAGACCAGTCTGAGATTAACTCTTGCCAAACATCTTTCATACAAGGATCTTCTGTCTTCTCTAAGTATTGTCTTGTGTCTCCCTCCTCCTTGTTCCCTTTTACTGATCAAACAGGAGATTGTGACATGATATATCTAGTGCAAACTGAGATTCAGATAGCTAAAAATAAGTAGCACTGTAGCACTATTGTCCTGTTGTTCATCAATTTGCTCAAGTGGGCACCAGTAACGTCTCCATTGTGAGACTTGTTGTTACTGTTTTTGGCATATTGAATACACCACGGGTAGCTTGCCAGGCTCTGCCGTGTGGGCGGGATACTCTCGGTAGCTTGCCTTGCTCTCTGAGAGGGATGGAGGAATCGAACCCGGGTTGGCCACATGCAAGGCAAATGCCCTAGCCACTGTGCTATCGCTCCAGTCCAAAAATAAGTAGTCTATGAAATTACAGTTCTATCTCTAAGTAAACAAATAAGACTTTTAAATTTTTAAACTTTAATTGTGCTTATAACTTGTGCAGTTTTATTTTAAATAATGCTTTTCAAGCTCCAAAATGTTCATTTTATGTGGAAATGATAAAAGAGAAAAATACGTATAACCCTATGAGTAGTCTCAACATCTCACTGTGTTTCCTCTGGAATATTATTTTAATTAAAAAGCATTTATCTAATGGCAACAAAAATCATTGATATAAAACTCAAATGGAAAAGGAAACCTCTTCTTATCATGGACAAAGTCTAGCTACAGGTTTACATCTACCTTTTTGGGGGATTTTTTTTTCGCTTTTTGGTCACACCTGACAATGCACAGGAGTCACTCCTGGATCTGCACTCAGGAATTACTTCTAGCGGTGATCAGGGGACCATATGGGATTCTGGGAACCGATCCGGGTTGGCCGCATGCAAGGCAATTGCCCTACCTGCTGTGCTATCACTCCAGGCCCTACATCTAAGTTTTTAAGACTATTTAACTTTTTCTTCAATTTTCCTCTCCTCTCCTCAGTTTCCTCACTTAAAATGATCATCCAGATTTCATCTGCAGGACTATAACTGAAAATGGCATTTGTCAAAATTTCTGTGGGCATAGAATGTTCTAGAAAAGTAATCATCCTGGTCGTGCTTACATATACTCAGTGTGGAGAGTTTGAAGGAATTATAGTTCAAAGACTGCAAGCGGAAGCATTTTTCCCTAAGGGTAGATTGAGGGTTTCCTGCCAACCACTTCACCTAACAATTTTGATATTAATAGAGAAGAGAATAGAGACTCTCAGAAACTGCACAGCCAGGTAGCCTTGGGCTGTAACGGGGCTATACCTCCAACAAAGCTGAAAGAAAATTTCCCCACCCAGCAGCACCCTGGTTTTCAGAGCCATTTCTGTTCCCATTCAGAGCCGGCTGACAAGAGCCAAACACAGATATCCTTGTTTACTTCATAAATGGAAACTTGAAATATTTTCAGAATACTGCTTAACACCCAAGAGGATGTAATTAGAATATGGGACTTTCTGCCTGGAAGATAGGAAAGAAGTGATCTCTCTTTGAAATCACATTATTAAACAGTAAAAGAGGGAGGGGAGATTTGACTCTCCGTCTTCAAAGAAAACCATGACCTGCAATTTTCTTAATTGGTTTTTTTGCTTAAAATTACAAAAAACCAAAGTAACACTAGAAAGAGTAACCTGGGGGCTGGAGAAATGGGGTCAGGAGGAAGGGATGGGGGTAAACTTCTATACCTAGTGTATTCTGCTCTGCTTACAGCCGAGTTTAAGCCACCCGGGAACTCAGATGCTCCCTGATCACACAGGCCCATGCTGTCTCACGCCCTTTGTTCCTGGGCACAGTGGATACATGTGAAGGAACAAGTGGAGAAGTATGGCATGTGCATGTTAAATGTGCATGTTAAATGGGTCTTAGCCCTTACTGCATATGAGTTCAGAGTTTTATGTTAGATTCCCAAATATGATTTGCTAGTTGAAATCATTTTGCCTTGGCAATACGAAGTCCTTTTATTCTAAAATAATCCTGAGAGTTTCATGGTAATTCCTGATTTGTTTTCTCTCCAGATAAAAGACTTGTCTTAAGACCAAAGGGATAGTACAGTGGGCAAAGTGCTTGTCTTGCATCTGTCTGACCCAGGTTCATTCCCCAGCACCTTATATAGTTCCCTGGGCCCACCAGGAGTGATCCCTGAGCACAAAGATAAACACTAAGGACAGCTGGGTATGACCCCAAAACAAAGACAAAGACAAAAAACTAATTTTCTTGACTGTGGAAGGTATACCCACAGGATATTTTAACCTTCACACAATCTCTTTCCTCTCTCTTATCCTTTCCCTCCCTCACCCACCTCCTCCTTCTCCCTTCTCCCTTCTCCCCTCTCCCTCTCCCTCTCTCTGTCTCTCTCTCTCTCTTGTGCACACATATACACACACACACATGAATATGTACACATGCACACACACATGCTGAGTCTTTCATAATCAGAATCTTTGTAGGAAAGTAGAAAATTTGTTGTTTGCTTCTTTACTAACATCTTTCTTTTAACTTGGTTCCTCCACTTCTGATGCCCCTTGGGTCTGAAATGATCACAGGGAGCTAAATCAGCACAGATGTTGTGCTCTTAGGTTTCCTGCGGCAGCTTGGTGAAAGCTACCAAAGAATTTTAAGAGGGTATTTCAGCGCTGTGCTGAGCCTCTGAGCTCATGGCATGAATGCCACACAATGACCAGAAAGTGGGGCGGTTTTGTGGGACACCTCGTGCCCTCCTGGGAAGCCGCCCCCACCTTCCCTCCTGCTACTCTTAAGCTCCCCATCATCTGTGGATGGATAGAAGGTGCTAGTGCATCTGTTTATGTCTTTCAGCCACTGATCCCCTGTGGGAATAATAAGTCCCATATGTGGAGTTCCCACTCATCCCCACAATGAAATAATTCTTCCTCTTATTTCTCCTACAAGTGCCCTCTTCTGCTGGCTAGAAGCTTCTGGAAGCTTCTCTCTCTCTCAGTAGAGCAGGTGTAACTGTGTGCCATTCCATGTTTGTTTGGTCTTCCTGGACTTGAATAGTGCCCTAATTTCTGCAGCTCTTTATTCTCCTAAGTCAGAGAGAACTGAAGTGAAATTCCTGTTCTAGTCCTGTCTTGTCCACTGGCAAGTTTTCTTCATCTGAAAAATAGAGTCTAGTAATGTGTAGCCAGAGAGTGGTTTTGAGGTTTCCTGAGATAATAGGTCTCCTCTGCCCTTCAGAGGAGGTGGAGAGGGTGTACTGAGCAGGTGCTTAGTGGTGGGGTCAGACGGTTTCCCTGGATCTAAGCGTGGGTTAGATTGGGAAAGATGAAGGTCTAACAGGGACAAAATTAGCCCATGCTGGGAAAGATTGCTGGAGTTCATCTGTGGTCAGAGATCATGTTCAAGAGGAATATGTACCTTTAAGGATGGGGGATACTCTCAGGAAATTGAGCACCTTGGGGTGGGGGGGGGCTGGTAGTGACAAAAATAGTTCCACATGCCCTCTCAACAAGTGGAACGGGGCAGTGAGGAGCTATTTCAGAACTTACTTTATTCTGTTTGATGAAATGACTGTGTCTTCTTTTACATACTGGTACTGGGAAACCAAACTCTTCTCAAATGGCTTTACTATCACTTGTTTTTAAAATTATTCACTAGTGCTGGCTTTTGTAGCGAATGAGTTGTGAAATTATATTTTTCTCATTCCCACCACCAAGCATATACCACAGGAAAACATTGAGGTCACGTCATTAATCAGCAGCCCTCGTGAATAAGAGCGTAATAAGGGCTGGATTTCCTATTCTCATGAATGTAACTAGGATAACTTCACCTCCCTTGTCTGTTTCACACTAACGTCACCCCTGTGGCCATCCCCATGATCTTCCCACTCATGCAGCATCTTCCCTGATTCAGTCCTGTAGGTCCACACCACACAGGCATTACCCATCCTCTTCAGGGTCATCTACAAATCTGGTAAGAATTCTCCTCCACCATTACCCCCCCACCAGCACCATCCCAATGCCCAGGGGAGCAGGACCCAATAACCAGCCTCCCTCTGATACATGCCCCCTGAAATTGAGTGTAACATCTGAACCAGCCTTCACATCAGGCTCATCATACACCTTCATGTGTTGTCCCGAATAAATTCGGAATTCCATGTCCATAAAACAGGCCCAAAGTAGCCTCAAACTTGCCCAGAACTGTGTGTAACTCTCGCATGGCCCTGGGATGGAAGGAGACCTGGGCAGTGGAGAATTTCAGAGGATGCAGTTCACATGCTACAGGCGTAGAGCTGGAGAGAGAGTATAGCAGAAATGGCCTTGCTCCCATATGGCTGAAATTCAATCATGAATGGCTTTGTAATGCTCTAAAAAAATTTTTTTAAAGAAATAAAAAGAAATGGCTTTGCAGTGCCATAGCTTTAGCCATGACCCTAGTTGATCCCCAGGACCCCCAATATGGTCCCCTGAGCACCACCAAGGGTCACTCCTGAGTACAGATGCGGCTGGGGAGGATGACCCGGAGCACCTTGCTCTGTCTTCTCATCTTCCACCTCACCTACTGCCTTTTCTCCTAGACATTCCAGAAGCATTAGATGGCTTTGTCACTGTGTCTGAAAGGAGATATTTAATCCCAGGTCAAAAACCTTGGCTCCAAGTACACCACCCCACCCCACTTCTTAGAAAATTTCAGTGTTGTTACTCAATGGTCCCAAAGTTGGCCATGATATGTGAGGAAGTAATGAAGCAGCTGTGAGTGATGTCACCTCTGCACGTGTTTGCAGCTTCTGACATCTGGAGAGGAGTAGGACACCAGGCCCGGGCCGCTCCCACTGCTCAGCCCAGCAGCAAATCCAATTAGGGCAGCTTTTAAAGGGGGTTGGAGGGGCACAGGGGTTCTGCAATTGGGGTATGGACACAGCTCCATACCCCAGAGCTGGGCTACGGAAAGGAACTGTTCAGATGGCTGGAGCGACCCCTCCTGGGAATGGAATCCAAGGCTCCCGGCTCCTCCATCACTCTTCCCAGACCCTCTTCCCCACAGTGGGCTGGCTTCCAGGCCCCAATAGCGGGTCTGTGGTCTCTGGACAGCGCTTCCCCAGCCTCCCCGGAGGACGGTGGTGTCTGCAAGATGTGCGTTTGGTTAACACGTTGGAAAGGCGTCTCATAAATTTCAGAGCAACAGGAACTGAGCGCCTTTGAAACTCCAGCTGCAGATGGGCTTGGGCTGAGATCTGTGCTGAAAACCGGAACATTTGATTTTCCAATCAGCCCCGGGTGCTAATCAGACACTGTTGGGAGGATCTAGTGCTGAACCCTGGGGACCCCCCCAACCACCACCACCATCCCTCCCCCTGCCCGGGCCTCCACAGATCCTGGGGAGTGTCCCCCTCCCCCTTCCTTCTCTGCCATTCTTTTCCTAAGTGACTGTTTCCCCTCTTTTAAGTGTTTGGACTATTTTTCTCCTTCACTTGATAGTTTCTTGGGTTTGGCGGGAGATGGAAAGGGGACAAAAGAAATAATAGGGAGGAAGAGTTGAGAGAGGTAGAGGACCAGCAGGGAACAGGGGGAGATTGAAAGAGGGGCTGAGAGACACATTCTCTGGGAAACTGCCGAATCGGGGGGTTTCCTGGGAGAAGCTTATTTCCGTTAAATCAATAGAAGCTGTTTTACCCCGGAGCTGGGGTTAGGTTAGTAACCAGGTGCCACTTGCATCTCTTCTGACCACCTGCCTGGCCCCTGGGAGCGGGGTGTATAAGGAAAGCACCTGGCACCCGCGCACCCTCAGCAGGAGGCAGCCCCCTCTCCAAGGCTGCCTGAGCTCCTGCCTGGCACGCGGAGACCCGCCTTCTTGCGCAGGCTGCCCTGCACGCGCGTGCTGCGGGGTTTCCTCTGCTGGTTCGGGTGAGACCCGAGTCCAGCGCCTTACAGAAGCCCCCCCCCCACACACACACAGAGGAGCAAGTGCCGCACTCAGTGCGGGGGAGGGGGGGTGGGGGGTTCAATCTGCGCAGAGCCCACCCCTTTGGGGGTGTGGCCGGAACCCACCCCCTGCTGCCTTCCGCCCTTGCCCTCGCTTTCCATCTCTCAAGTGGGAGTTCCACCCCCCCCAAGTTCCATCTCCAGCCACGCTGCTGGAGACTCGAGGCACAGCTCACCCCGTGCAGAGAACTGAGCTTCGGAAATGCCTGATATTCGGCGGGGAGGGGGGGGGGGCGGGGGCTGCAGGCCTGGCACGGAGTAGCTCCCATGAGCGTGCAGAGGGCCCTTAGGGATGTCAGTGCCCACTGAAAGGCCAGGTGCCTTGACTCTGTTAGTTGTTCTCCGTTTTGTGTTTAAGGAGGGGCCCACCCCCTGAAGCTCAGAGCTTGTGGGGACCGTGTGGGGCCTCCCATATGCAAGCCTGCTCTCCAGCCCCCTTGTTTTTGTTTGTTTGCTTTTTTGGATCACATCTGGCAATGCACAAAGGTCACTCTTGGCTCTGCACTCAGGAATTATCCCTGGCGGTGCTCAGGGGACCATATAGGATGCTGGGAATTGAACCCGGGTTGGCCGCGTACAAGGCAAACGCCCTACCCGCTGTGCTATTACTCCAGCCCTCTTAACCGTCTCTGCAGCCCCTCAGTTGTTTGATTCCCTCGTTGGCATTCCCCAAAGGGTTCCACACTGAGGGGTCCCTTTTCCACTTGGCGAGAGTTTCAAGGCCATTTCTCTTGTGGTGGTGACCGGCCAGAACACTGCTGTCTCCCCTGCTTCCCTCCGAAGTTGGGGGTGGGGGGGCGTCAAATGGGCTCGTGGAGGACCCTGGGCTGTGTCCTGCCACCAGACATGACCTGGCCAGCATTTGACTGAGGCTTCCGCGTGGATCTCCAACCGGGACACTCCTGTCCCTCCAGTACTTCGGTCCCTCAGAGTCACCCCCAGGAGAGGAGCTCAGTGCCCTTGGGCTCACATCTGTGACTGCACTGGCTGTGCTGCGGACAGGGGCGTGGAGAGTCGCCGGGGCCTCTGCCCGCCACAGCAAGGTCCAGTGACGTGTGCCTGCGTGAGCCTCACTGCCCTGCTCCAGCCCTCCCTTCCCCTGTCACCTCTCCATCTCCTTTTCTCCATCTCTCTCCCCTTCCCTGCTTTCCTTTTGTGTCTCCCCCTTCCTCCCTCTCCCCACTTCTCTCTCTCACACATCTCTCTTTCCCTTTTTGACTGGCACCTGTTTTCATAAAGCCCCGTAAGTCATTTAAGAGCCCCAGAATATCCACAGCCCTGGTCAGACGGCCACTGCATGGCTTGTGGCCCCCAGTCTGTGTGAAAGCTGCCTTTCCATGGGGCAGAGCCAGAGTATGTCTCCCCACCAACAGCACCCCCATACACACAGAGAGTCTTCAGAGACCTCAAGGCTCAGCGCCCCGAAATTGCCCCTCAGCTGCAGAGAGGAGCCGGCCTTAGACCCCCTGTGGGTCCCTCTTTCTGAGCTGCCCTTTGTCTGTCTATTGTTTCCTGTGCAATCCAGTTCTAACCTGAGCACACCTGGGGCAAACCTAGGTGCTCTCTCTCCCTCCCCCTCCCTCCCTCTTCCTCTCTCTCTCCCTCCCTCTCTCTCTCCCCCCCTTGCTCTTGCTCCCTCTCTCCCTCCCCTTTTCCCTCCCCCTCTCTCCCTCACCCTCTCTCCCTCTTCCTCCCTCCTTCTCTCTCTCCTCTTCTCTATCCCTCTCTCCCCCCCCCCCCAATCTCTCTCCCTCTCTCCCTCTCCCTCCTCTCAAGAAACCTGCCTGGGAAAAACTGCACCTGGAGTATCTGTCACACTGTCCTCACACCCCCACCCCAACACACATACACACACAGACCCCAATTCAGTCAGTGCGGGGAGGGGCAGAGGAGGGGCGGGAACCTGGCTTCCCAACAAGCACTAGGGAGGGGAAACTGCAGTTCCATGGACCACACCTTAAGGCACGCTCTGGACACCACCCCCCACCACACACACACACACACACACACACACACACACACACACACACACAGAGAGAGCTGCTCGGAGGTGCTTGTCTAAAGGCCTTTTGTGGAGCTTATCAAAAAGCCTTTTCAACGTCTAAATCGAATTAGATGCACTCACTCCTCTCCAGCCCCTTCATCTCTCCAGATTTGCTCCTCCACTGGTGGAGTGGGTGCGCACCGAGGAGCAGGTTGGAACAGCCCCAGAGAATCCATCCCGGGCTTCGGGAAACCTCCCTTTGTCCATATTCAGTGATGGCCCAGCCCCAGTCCCGGAGCAGAACCAGCGGGTCAGCACCTCCGCCTGATGCTGGGCTTCCTCGAGTGTGCACGTCATGATTGCTGGGAGCCAAAGGGAGACACCTGGGGCCCCGCTCACTCAGGGCAGACTGGAGGCATTAGTGCTCGCAGGAGGGCTTCACTAGCTGCTTGCGATTGCCGATTGCCGTGATGACAAAGCGCTTGTAGCTGAGAGGCCCGCACCCTTTCATTGAGCCTTGTGCAGCCTCAGCACCGCCCCACTCGCCCCATCTTATGGCGGTGGAAGCAGTGAGGACAGCACAAGCATCCAGGGGCCAGAGGCGGGGCACTCCCTGGTCGCCAGCTCTCTGCCTCCACTCAGTGCCCCCTCGCCGCCCCAAGGCTGGTGTGGACTCAGCCTCTGCTTTTTCCACTGGGAAATGCACTTTCCAAGGTGATGATGCTTCTAGAAGCCGTTCGTGAAGAGAGCCAACAGTGTGAGTTTGAGGTTTACTCAGTGATGGTCTTAGCCCCTCCCCAAAACAGGAAGTGGTCTGCCTGTTCTCAAAGAGCAAGAGCTCCAAGCACAAAGGAGACACTCACTCCCCAAATACCCAGTACAGACTCAGAGAGCCTTTTGGGAGAAGCAGTAGAAACATCTCTTGGGCCTTTTGAAATAGCTGCCTAAGGGGGCTGGAGAGAGAGTGCAGGGAGTAAGGCACTTGCCTTGCGTGCAGCCAATCTGGATTTCCTCCCCAGCACTATATGTGGTCCCCAAAGCAGAGAAGCAGGAGTAAGCCCTGAGCACTGCTGAGCGAGGCCCAAAATAAAAACAGGGACCCAGAGAGATAGTACAGTGTTTGACCTGCACGTGGCCAGCCCAGGTTCAAACTCCTGTACATACGTCCCCTGATCATTGCCAGAAGTGATCCCGAAGTATGAGCCAGGAGTAAGCCCTAAGCACTGCCAGGTGTGGTCTGAAAGCAAACAACAAAACCAAAATAAACGCCTAACGTGTCTCAAGGGTCTAACAGTGTAGCACGTCTGTTGTGGTGTGGTTCCGGACTGGTGCTCCCCGGTTCTGAGCTGTGCTCCCTGGCTCCTGGAGCTGGCTTTTTTTTTTTTTATTTATTGCTGTGTGGAAGCCAGGAGAGGGAAAGCCAGAGATGAGGTGCTGTCTCGGGCTCTGGACAGTGATGGGCCCGCTCTGTTCCCTTGCCCCCCCTCCACTTTCCCTGCTCTGTCTGGGCTGCTGGTGGCTGCCTTGGACCACTGCAGGTGTGAGGACTGCTCAGCCCCACCCAGGGAGATGGCTGCTGTTTCCCTGTTTGTCCTTCTCAGACTTCCATTCTGATTATTCTGGTGTCGAAGGAGAATCATTCGAGATCGACCATACTGGAAATGTACCACTTCACTTACAGTCATATATGTCTTGTATTGTTATTAACCAATTGAATGCTGACTTGGCACTCTTGTATCTTACTTCTGGTTTCCCACTTATAAAAACAGATTTCAGGAAGGCAATCTTTTTAAAATAAATAAGGACTGCTGTCCTTTTGCCAGAGTAAAGTTGGCTCACTTTTTTAAAATTTAATTTTATTTTTTATAAAGTTGTTCACAATAATTCATTACATTTAATAGTTGAGGGGCTGGAGCAATAGTACAGCAGGTAGGGCGTTTGCCTCACACACAGCTGACCCAGGTTCAATTTCCAGCATCCTATATGGTCCCCTGAGCACCTCCAGGAGTATCCCCTGTGCATTGCCAGGTGTAACCCCAAAAAGCAAAAAATAGCTATATATATATATTTGAACATGAATTCCACCACCACTGCACCTTCCCACCACCATATTTAAAATGTTTTCACCCCAAATCCCAAACCGTGCCCCCCAAAGCAGAAACAAAACAATTAATTTTGTATTGCTTATTATGAATAATCCTGTAAAAATGGTCCAACAAAGTTTCCATAGAGAAAAGTGTGTGAAGATTGTTGTATTTCATCCTGGAACCATTAAGTCCTTGTATAAGAGATTACTAACATGTTTGTTTCAGGTTGAGCCTTGTGTGCATATATATACATATATTTTTGTTCCCTATGAGATTGGTTTCCTTCTACTTTAAGCCCCATCAGATGCTGTATGCTACTCTGGTAGAGTTTGAGAGTATATACAAATGCAGCCTTGCGGTCTAGGAATTCTAAAATTTGAAAGACAATTATGCATTAGATTCACTCATGGGTGAGGCTCATGTGAGCCTGTGGAGAGCGGCCGTAAGCGTGGCAACAATTGCGTTCTGGAGGTTTTAGGCTGCCAGGGCCCTATGGGGCAGGGAGGGAAATTCACTCATCCCTCTCACTTGGTTAAGACAAGTTGGCTCACTCTTGGTAATAGTAGGCTTTTACTAGTAAAAATTGCTCTGGTGTCCTTGAATCATACTGAATCTTTTGGAGAGATCACTTCATTTTCTACTATAAAGTCCATGGGGCCAGAGAGATAGCACAGTGGGTAGAGTGCTCAGTCATAGCCAAACTGGGTTTGATCCCCGACATGGTTCCCTGAGCCCCGCCAGGAGTGACTCCTGAGTGTAGAACCAGGAGTAACCCCAGAGTATTGCCAGGTGTGGCCCCAAAACAAAAACAAACAAAGATAATGTCCTACTGGAAAATTCCAGAGGCAGAGGCAGAGGTGGGGAGAGCTCCCATGGTGGAGGAAAGCCTTACATTTCTGAGGTGCTGGGTCCCCTCCCAGGTGCTGCTTGCCCCCACCCAGAGGACTGATGGGTGCAGCCCTGGTGCTCCCCGCCCCCAGCACTGCCATGGGTCAGCCCCTTCCAAGAGAGCAAGAGAGTGGGAGAGTGAGTGAGAGCGCAGAAGGGGTGCTGGAGGGGCTGGAGCAATAGTACAGCAGGTAGGGCGTTTGCCTTGCACGCGGTCGACCCAGGTTCGATCCTCAGCATCCCATTTGGTCCCCTGAGCACCACCAGGAGTAATTCCTGAATGCGAAGCCAGGAGTAACCCCTGTGCGTTTCCAGGTGTGACCCAAAAAGCAAAAAAAAGGGGGGGGGTGCTTGAGTGGGAGCAGAGCTCCCGGCCACCAGAGCCTTCCTTGAGGAGGACGCGGTGGGGGGGATGGAGGATGAGCCCCTGCAGTGCTGTGTCCCTGAGCCCCGTGTCCTTTCTCTCCACAGCTGAGCCCCCTGTAGCCGCGGCCGTGTTGTCCCACTTTAACGACTGCCCGGATTCCCACAGCCAGTTCTGCTTCCATGGAACCTGCAGGTTTTTGGTGCAGGAAGACAAGCCAGCATGTGTGTGAGTGTCCTGGGATGAGGTGGCGGGGTGGCGGGGGTGGGGAGGGGTTGGGGTAAGGGCGGGGAGGGGGGGCGGAGGCAGCCTCGCAAGTCCTTCACAGAGCTCTCACCTCCTCCTCCATCAGAGGCCCTGAGACCCAGGGTGACATGTTAGAGGGTCACAGCAGCAGGCCAGGGACCTCTCCTAGACCCTGCGCCCGGGAGCCTGGAGAGTGCATGGGACAGTGCCCAGCAGCACTGCATTGTCACTGAGCTCTCGGCCCAAGGGCCTACAGCAGCAGCCTAAGCATCACTGGGAGTGGCTCTGGTTCAACAACAACAAAAAAAAAACAGGACCAAAATATAGATGCCAAGGCCTCCTGCCAGAGCCCCTGAAGCAGAATCCCTCAGAGGTAGAACCCGATGAGTCTGCATCTTCATCACACACCCGGGGTGACCCCTGGAGTCCGAAAAGTGTGAAACTTCCTGGATCCAATTTCAGCTCCCTTAGAATTTCTGCGGGACAAGCTGTGGCTACACCTCGCTGAGCAGCCAGGGTCTCTCTCTCTCCTAGCTTGGTTATGGAAATGCATGCTAAGGGCTGGCTGCAGTGATGCCATCTGAACAGGGGCAGCTCAGAAGTAATGATGGGGGCCAGGGCAGGATGGTTTCCACGCCAACCAGCTCCCCAGTGCCCCAACCCCCCCACACACACACACCAGCCTTCTGACTCAGAATCTCCATTGATGGCACCCCAGGAATCACATCCTTCGGGAACCTCCAGTGATGGCCCTGGCCAGCCCTGCTGGGGAAGAAGCATGTGAGGAAGCTTCCTCGGAAAGGGTCAGGGTCCGGCTCATTTGAAGCCACGCTGGTGACTCCAGGCTTGGTTGTCACAGTTTAACTTGGCTGCGCTCTGCTCCTCTCCAGTAGAAAAGGTTGGGTGTGAAGTGGAGACCAGCGCCTGCTGGGGAGAGCTTTATTGTCTATGCAGCGCCTGCCAGGTTGGTTTGGGAGAGGCACATAACGGAAACTACCTGCCTGTTACAGTAGGTGGGCGCCGAAGCACCCTATAGGGGGCAGAAGCAGTTCCTGTGCACTGAAGGATGCCAGTAGCATACCCGGCCTTCACCAGAAGGCACAGCATACCCCCAGCCAGATATTGCTCGTGGATGGATGTAGGCGATGGGGTGACAAAGCCCACCCAGAACCACCCATCTACATCAAGTTGCTGTTTCTGTGGGTCAGAAATGGTGGCAGGTCAGCAGGTTTCCCATGACCCCTCCCTGTGGACAGTATGAAGTCGCAGCACCCGTCTTGCTAGCAGACCCGGGGCAACAGTACGAAGTAATCAAAGCAGGCGGGAACTGAGCTTTGGTCTTGTGTTCAGCATGAGCCCCACATTCACTGTGGCATCCTTACAGGGATGCTGAGGTGGGCAGAGTGGGATGGTGCCCCAGTCACACACTCCGGTGCTTGGCTCTCAGCACCTGACACCGAGCTCTTAGTCAAGTATCTGTGGCTGTCAGATGCAATGACCCAGGAGATTGGGGGCAGGAGAGCCTGTCCCATGAGCCATGGTGGCAGGGTATGCCTGTTCCTGAGGGGCAGCCACATGAGTCTGGGCAGGCTCCTTGGGGCCCTCTGAGCCCCCACCCCAGAAACACACTAACCACCTCTTGCAGAGGAAGATCATATGAGGGCCCTGTGTTCTGTCTGCAGAGCTAAGAAACTAAGATTCTACTGAATGGATTTCCTCTAGACCAGAGGCAGTCTGTGCAGAGAAAACTGTGGGGGAGGGAGCTAGCCTTCCTCTACCCTTCTCAGTCGGTGAGGCTGGAAATAATTGAATTGACACAAGAGAGAGTGAGAGAAAGCCCAGACTTGGATCCTGTGCACTCAGGGGCCCAGAGAGCACCGTGGGCTCTGTCCTTTGGTCCTTCCAGTGAGGTTAGACAGTTTCTAGAAAGGGGCAGTACATTTCAAACAGAAAAACGGGGAAGTAAATAGCTTTGCAAAGAAAAGGGAACTTTGCAGCTTTCTGTACATATGTCTGAAAAAATGCCTTGCTAGATGATAAGGATTGAAGCTTGTAGTGATAAGGCTGTAAGGCTGTCTGTCACCTCCAAGGCCACCACAGAGAAG
Source organism: Sorex araneus (assembly GCF_027595985.1). Classification (NCBI taxonomy): domain Eukaryota; kingdom Metazoa; phylum Chordata; class Mammalia; order Eulipotyphla; family Soricidae; genus Sorex; species Sorex araneus. The sequence goes on along the minus strand of NC_073313.1, from coordinate 332,976,157 downwards.
ATTTAGTTCTGTCTTCAGGAAAAACTGAAGACACACATATTCTTGTCAAAAACAAACCTGCTGGGTCCAGAGAGACAGCCTGCCCTCCCTCCCCACCCACACCACCCGGAGTGATCCCTGGGTACCACCCAGTGTGACCCAAGAGGAAAAATCAAAAACCTGCCATAAAACATTGTCATACAGAAACTCTGTTTGCCAGAAACACGACAGTCAAGTTTTCAGAAAACTAAATGATATCTCTCACTGAATATGAAGGAAAGAGAACAAAAGGTTCGGTAATCAGGGGTGACCAAGGTAGTGGAAAGTAGCCTAAAGCACTGCTTCTGCCCTGTGAACCCCAAGTTGGACTTTATTTCTCCCATTAGTAAACCCCTGTGGTACCCAACTTCATCTTAAGGGAAAATGTTTCCCTTGGGGAGTAATGTGGAAGAAAGACCAGGTGAGGACTCGGTGCCCTGCTTACTCCCTGGCTGAACACCCCACACTGAAGCTGCCTGAACAAACACAGGGAGTTGAAGGCAGCCACGGAGGGACAAGCTCGAAGGTCCCAGGTGGTTGCCAAGAGCAACGAATAAGAAGCACCTCAGCGGTCGCAGATGCTGCCCAGGTTCTGGACACCCTGGCTGAACTTTCCCACAGTGGACTGTGCAAGCACAGCACTGGCCGCCAAGGGAAATATTCCCCGGGCCCCAGCCACAGCTTTCCGGTGGGATGGGAACAGAAGCAAACACGCCGAGAGGGTGAGCACTGTCCATGCGCCAGCAGCCCGCCCAAGTGAGCCGCACACAGCTGACCTGTGGACTCAAGTGATCTTGTGTGGTTGTCCGAGCCACCATGTGAAGATGGACCTACATCACCCCAGCAACCAGAAAGTGTCGGGAGTGGGGGGCAGGGGCTGAAGAATGGCAGCATCTCACTCCCGGGCTGGGGAAAGCCCATAGCCTCCATCTGTTCTGCTCCCCATCTTTCTCGAGGCAGACACGAGAGCTGAGAGACCCAGGATCACATCGCAGTTTCAGGGACTGATGACAAGGTCCCACTGACGGGAGTTAAAACCCCGGACAGATCTGGGTCTGCATCAGCCTCTGTGTCTCATCCAACTGGCTTCTCCCCATGCAGGTTCTATGGGTACAAAATGAAAGATACTAACCCTCCAGGGGACTGTAGTGTGAGAGCCCAGTGACCCGAGTGCAAGAGGGCAGTTGCTGTCCAACGCAGGGGATGGGGTGGTCACTAGACACGTGTGGTGATTGGAGTGGCTAACTTCATTCACCACACACTAGCCACACTTCAGGTCCTCCGCACCGTGCAGTGGCCAGTGTAGCTGGGTTTGCACAGGCACCAAAGATTCCCATCAGCACAGAAAGTTCTGCTAGAAGACTGAGCACAGCGGCCACTCAACACCTTTATTGCAAACCACAACAGCTAATTAGAGAGAGAAAACAGAAGGGAATGCCTTGCCACAGTGGCAGGGTGGGGTGGGGGGGAGATGGGTTTGGGGAGGGTGGGAGGGACACTGGGTTTACGGGTGGTGGAGAATGGGCACTGGTGAAGGGATGGGTTCCCAAACTTTGTATGAGGGAAGTATAAGCACAAAAGTGTATAAATCTGTAACTGTACCCTCACGGTGATTCTCTAATTAAAAATAAATAAATTAAAAAAAAAAAAAAAGTTCTGCTAGACAGTGCTGGAGAGGCCACAGGCTGCTTCCCAGCAGAGACTACAAGCCAAGCTGCACATCACACTGTGACACTCCCCCCACCCCAGAGCAGAGACTCTTGTCCAGTCTTGATGCAAGGCACAGTGGGAGTCCAGGTGGTCACAGGTCTCCTGGTTTCCCCTGAAGCTTGGGCCAAGAGCTTCCAAGGAGGCCCTGACCCAGTCCACTTCTTTCACTCCCAGAGTAGGGAGGTTCTGGACTGGGCACATCTGGTTCTTAAGTAACCCAGAGTGAAACTGCCCAGTCCAGGTGTCCCTGGGCCCCAATATTCCCCACTCCACTGCTGTATGTGGGGGGTTCATAATGTTACATTCGAGTATCACTGTCATCCCGTTGTTCATCGATTTGCTCGAGCGGGCACCAGTAACATCTCCATCATGAGACTTGTTGTTACTGTTTTTGGCATATCGAATACGCCACAGGTAGCTTGCCAGGCTCTGCCGTGCGGGCGAGTTATTCTTGGTAGCTTGCCAGGCTCTCCAAGAGGGACGGAGGAATCAAACCCAGGTTGGCTGTGTGCAAGACGAATGCCCTACCCACTGCGCTATCACTCCAGCCGAGAATAAAATATGTTTCAAAACTATGGTCCTTGGTCAGTTTGACCCTTGGCCCCTATAGTAATGGCTTTCTTTGATACCTCTGCCAAAAGATTTGACTAAAAATTAACACTCGCCTCTTTCCAGAGAGATGCCATCTTCAGGATCTCTCAAACCTTGAAAATGTCACCATCCTCTTATTTACTCTTTTAGCACTTTTCTATGTCAGGCTCTGCTCATTGCATTTCATACTCAGTGCTTACAACTCTAAGTTTTATGACTATCACACTTTGTGCAGAAAGGTTAAGTAACTTTGCCAGGGTCACCCAGGTAGTAAGTAGTGGGGGACTGGTCCTGTGATCATTTGACACCAAGTCTCTGCCCTATTGTACAAACAAAGGTGTGTGCTTAAAGATAATCACCTGGCATCATTTATGACACCATAATTAGATACATCTACGTGGTTTGATGAAACGAACATATACATAAGTTACTGTACATATTTAATGTGCAATCATGTTAAGTGACTTTTGCAGAGGTTTCTAATGTTAGCCGAAAGGTAAAGGAATGTTGTTGAGAAAATTAATACCAAACTGTCAAACAAAAAAATAACCATTTTAGAAGCTTCTGGGAACCATCCTGAAGGGAAACTTGTCAATGTCACTGCCCTGTGACATTGGTGGCCAGTGTGAGAGCATGGGCTGGCTTTCTTTCCTCTCTTTTCTGCCTTATTTTACTTATGAATGTACTTTCTAGTTCGCTTAGAAATAGACCCTTTCTACTTAAGAAAAAAAATTACTTAAAAAAAAAAAGTATCTGGGGCTGGAGCAATAGCACAGCAGGTAGGGCATTTGCCTTGCATGCGGCCGACCCGGGTTCGATTCCCAGCATCCCATATGGTCCCCTGAGCACCGCCAGGGGTGATTCCTGAGTGTAGAGCCAGGAGTGATCCCTGTGCATCACCAGGTGTGACCCAAAAACCAAAAAAAAAAAAAAAGTATCTGGAGCTTCAATTAGAATACAAAGAGGTAAGGCTCTTGCCTTGCACACAGCTGACCCAGGTTCAATCCCCAGCACCCCATAGGGTCTCACTGAGCACTGCCAGGAGTGATCCCTGAGTGCAGAGCCAGGAGTAGTAAGTGCTAAACATCACCAGGTGTGTCCCAAAAAACAAAAAAAAAAAAAAAGAGGAAAAAGAAAAAGGGGGGTGTGAATCAGATGAAATAAGGAGTTGGTGTTGAAGGAGAGCAGCTCAGCAGGATGAGGAGCCCACCGGGGAGAAAGGACATTACCAGCACTGAATTCTGTTCAGATGGAGAGGCCCACGGGCACTAAAAGCACCAAGGCCACCTTGGGTCTAGTCAGTAAGAAGAGTGAAAGGTCTCTGGACACAACTGACCAGGCAACGAGTGGCCTCGTAGCCCCTGCTACAACATTCCCTTCGGCAGCTTGCTGCCTTGACTTTGCACTTCTTTCCTTTGGCCTTCTGTTTTGGGGAAACATCCTGAATATAATTCTAAAGCCTCATTTTTCTGAATGAGGAAGAAAAAAAATTTAAAGACACGCAGAAGCATGCATTTGACCAAACCCACTCGAGACAGATGAAATTGAATGGTCAGTAAACAGAGAAAATACTCTGTCTCCCCCTCTGATTCCTTCTGTGATCAGAGATATTTTGTCCATAGAGCACCCAGCAGCTCCCCTGTCTCCTGCACCCTGTCTGAGGGGCCCCATCAACAGCCACCACCCTGAGGAAGTACCCAGAGAATGGGAGGTGGGGCAGAGGGGAGGAGAGGAAGGGGAGGTGGCTGGTTGTTAATTTTGTGTGTTTAAATGACAGCCCTGCTTTAGTGGTTCTCAGGCCTGGCCACACTTTGGAATCATATGGACACCCCAGCCAGCTAGACTGACTGTCCGGGTGTGTGACTTGGGCTTGGCAGTTTCCAGAGCACCCGGCTGTACATCCGGCTGTACCTCAAGTACAGTCAGGTGGGGACTGGCACCTACCTGAGATAACAAAAAGGACAGTGCCTGAGTCAAACCTGGTTCTTTGGTGCTTGGATGAGGTGACTCTCCCCTTCCTTCTGTGGTTGGTGCCTAAAATAATCGGCATAGTTCAATCTAATATTAGAAATGTGAAGAGTTGGTGTGGGGGGGGAGAGTTTGTCACCAAACTCCTCATAAAGAGGACACCCAGCATGGCTCTGTGGCAAAGTGCTGGCCTTACAGACATAAGGTCTCAACTCTGATCCCCAGCCTCACCCCACATGTGCTCAGCTCCGTCTCAGCAGCACTGCCATTTGGGACACAGTGCAAGGACAAAGTATGTGAGCACCAGTGAGCACCAGTGCCCAAGCATACATGAACTCTGGTCATAGCAGCAACCATAGACAGGGAAAAGGAATCAGTAATTTGTCAATTAAAGGTAAAATTAGTTTAAGTTACTGAGAAGCCTCTCTGTTTTATTATCAACTTGGATAGAGAAAGGGCCTCCCCCAGCCCTAAGGCCAGAACGTCTCAGTTGCAGGTTTCAACTTGGACTGCCATATGAAACCATCGAGGGGCTTCAGAAATACAGGCACCTGTTGTTTTTCTATGCAAACAATGAACTACCAGAAAGGGAAATTAAAAAAGCTGGTCTATTTGCAGATTAAATGAATTAATCAAAGAATTCCCACAAGAAAAAGAATAGAAACATAGATGTCATACTCCACTTCAACCTGTACTGCAAAGTTGTCGTGTTTAAAACAGCACAATAAAAAATAATAAATAAAACAGTACAGTACTGGGACTTAAAAAAAAAAGACACGCAGGTTAAGGGAAAAAAATGGAGAGCACAGAAATAAATCAACACATGTATGGACAAAGGAGCCATTGAGAACATATAGAGAGGAAATCTCCAAGTCTGCTTGGATTGGGACCAAGCCTCCTCCACCCAGGTCCCCAGTTTTCTAGTAGCTTGGCAGTCATACCCACAAACCGCCAACCCCGCCTCCCTGGCCCCCATATAATCTCATCAATGGCCAAGATCCAGAGACTAGAAAATAAAGCTCCTGGAAGAGAGCAATGCAGTATTTCCTGGAGCACGTGGCCGCATTCAGGGCCGCACAACCTCTTATACTCTAGCCCACTGATGTACCTAAAGTAGCATACGTGTGTTTGGTTTTAACATACTTGTATTAAAAAAAATTTTTTAAATAATAACATACTTGCTTGTATTCTTGTATATACGGGCTTAAATGGCCCCAGAATGAAATACAACCACCTTCACACACTTCCCTCTTACTGTGGTGGGAAGATGCTCACTTGTTGGGTGAGTGTTTGAATATTACCTGTAATGAACTACTGTGAACTACTTTATGAAAATAGGTAAAAATTTTCCACTTTATAAAAATAGTATAAAATTAAAAAAAGAAAAGAATGTACAGAGAAGAAAGGAAAATCCTTCAGTAACTAGGACTGGGGAAACTGGAGAGGTGTATGCAAAAAGTAAAAACTAGCACTCTCTCTCATACCAGACAAAACTGTCAATTCCAAATGTTTTAAGGACTTGAAAACCTGAAGCCGTAAAATATATAGATGGAAACGTAGTTGATAAACTCCTTGGCACTGGCTTTTTTCAGAATCTCTGGACTCAACTCAAATGACAACAAGAGCAAAAGTAAACAAATGGGACTACCCCAAACTGATATGCTGCTGCATCATGAACAGAATCTTCAGTGGCCTGAAATTGCAGCTCACAGAAAGAAATGTTTTCAAATCACATATGCAACAAAGGGTCACCGAAATATGTTGAGTGCATAGAATTCAACAACAAAACCTAATTTAAAACCAGAAGGAGAATTTGAAAACACGTTTTCCCAAAGAAGACATTCAGAAGGTTCACAGGCAAATGAAGATATTCCTCATCCATTGTTAGTGAAGTACAAATCCAAGCTACAGTAAGATCCCACCTCGTAGCAGTTAAAATGGCTATTACAAAAAGACAAGAAATAGCACTGGTGAGGAAGAAAAGAGAACTTTTATACACTAGTGGAAATGTCAACTATACAGCCATGATGGGAAGCAATATGAAGATTCCTCAAAAAATTAAAAATAGAAAATCCATATAATCCAGGTACCACACTTCTGGTAGTTACCCCCAAAAAAATCTAATACAAAAACATTAATTTGAAGAGTTGTATGCATGCCCGTGTTTATTGAGAACACTGTTGGTATGATTGTGAATCAGTCTAGCCTCTGTGGAAAACCACAGGGGTATTCCTCAAAAAAATTAAAAATAGAAATACTGTGTGACCCTGCTATTCTACTTTTGGGTATTCACTGTAGCACTATAGCACTGTCGTCCTGCTGTTCATCGATTTGCTCAAGCAGGCACCAGTAACGTCTCCATCATAAGATTTATTGTTACTGTTTTTGGCATATTGAATATGCCATGGGTAGCTTGCCAGGCTCTGCCATGTGGGCAGGATACTCTTGGTAGCTTGCCAGGCTCTCTGAGAGGGACGGAGGAATCGAACCTGGGTGGGCCACATCAAGGCAAACAGCCTACCCGCTATGCTATTACTCCAGTCCTTTGGGTATTCATCTGAAGAATATAAAAACCACCTATCCAGAAAAATACACACACCCCTATGTTCACTGTAACATTATTTACAATGGACAAGATATGAGAAAAGTGCAAATGTCCATCAACAGCTGAATGGCTAAAGATGTAGATACACACAGCATGGAATACTACTCAGGTATAAAGTAGGCAAGTCTTGCTGTTAGCAATACATGCACAGACCTTGAGGTATTATGCTAAAATAGGCCGGGCAGGGAAAGATAAATAACATATGACCTCACTCATGTGGAATATAAAGAAACAAAGCTAATAAACAAAGCAAAACAAAAGCAAACCCTTCTCCCTAGAAAGAACTGATTGGCTACCAGAGAGGAGTGGTGGGGCAGGTAAAATGGAAAAAGCCAGTTAATTGTATGGTGGTAGAGAGAAGCTTGACTTTGGTGCGGGCCATGATGTTGTGTAAACAGATGTCGAATGCTAGTGCAGTGCAGCTGAATCACATAACGTTACAGACCAAAGTGGGCTCAGTGGAGTTTATAAAGCCTGTCCCGGCCACTCCCTTCCAGCACAGGTCTGGAGAGTTGGCATCCTTGGGCAATACCTCGGAGCCTGATCTTTTTTTCAAGGAAAAGTCTTCTTTCTGGAGAATCCCCACCTCTTCCACTTTGTTCTGCCTCCTGATTCTGCTCTCTCCTTGCTGGCTCTCTGGAGAAAGACTTTAAACCTTTTGCACCCCTATTGGGCCGAAAATGCTCAAGTCTCTTTCACTCCTTTGAGATTGGAGGCTAAACCAAGAGCCAGGTTTGATGCTGGCTTTCTCCTTGATGTCCCATCCCCCTCCATCTTGGGACACCGGGACACAGCCTGGGGAATGAGTGCGCCCAGCTCGGGCATAGGCGGCCCCAGCAGGTTCCATGTGAGCTTCTCTCCTTTCCGTAGCCGGTGTCTGCAGGCACCAGTGTTGACATTTTTGTGTCAGGATTAAATGAGAAAATCCAGGTTTAATGGAAATGGACCCTAAGCAGCAAAGCAAGTGCCTAAACTCCAGCACAGCAGGTAGGGCATTTGCCTTGCACACGGCTGACCTGGGTTCAATTCCTCCATCCCTCTCGGAGAGCCCAGCAAGCTACCGAGAGTATCCCGCCCGCACAGCAGAGCCTGGCAAGCTACCCATGGCGTATTCGATATGCCAAAAACAGTAACAACAAGTCTCATAACGGAGACGTGACTGGTGCCCGCTCGAGCAAATCGATGAACATCAGGATGGCAGTGCATAAGGTACATAAAAATTGAGCTTTGGGGTGAAGCACCCCATGGAAGACCTTTTCACAGTGATGTCTCAGAGGGGAGATACAAGCAGCTGGTTTGGTTTTGTTTGGATGGGGATTTTTCTGTTTGTTTTGTTTTGTTTTGGGGGGCGGAGCACACCTGGTGATGCTCAGGGTTAATTTCTGGCTCTGTGCTGAGGAATTTCTCCTACCGGTGCACCAGTGACCATATGAGATGCCAGGGATTGAACCCAGGTTGGCTGCATGTACAGCAAGTACCCTACCTGCTGTACTGTCACTCCCCCACTTTTTGTTCTAGCATCTCCTGTTTGTTTTGTTTTGTTTTTACAGTGCTACAGTGCTTTTATTAAGGTTATTTTCTCCACATATTTAAATCTCTTTTTTTTTTAATTTTATTGAATCACTGTGAGATAGTTACAAGCTTTCATGTTTGGGTTACAATCACACAATCATCAAACACCCATCCCTCCACCAGTGCACATTCCCCACCACCAATATCCCTGGTATACCCCCCTTTCCCTGCCTCCATGACAGACAATATTCCCCATACTCTCTCTCTACTTTTGGGCATTATAGCATCTCCTGTTTGCCATAAACTTGAAGTCCACACAGTACCAGCTCCTTTTCATGGTTTCTCTGAGTGGGCAACACCATCCCGGGGTGCAGGAACAATCCAGGGGCTTAGTAACTGCCTTGGGATGGGGGTGGGGGCTTTTTATTTGTTCATTTTCTGGGAGGTGCTGAATGACTTTTTTTGTTTTTCCTGAAAAGAATATGGTAGGCCAAATAAGTATGAGAATCTCTGCTGAACTATAAAAAATTACTGCATTTGTATTGCTACTGAACAAAGCCCAGTGCTCAGGAAAATAAATTTACTGTTTCTCCTTCTTGACTCCGGCATGTGGGGATTGCAGCTCAGGAACACAGGTTTAGAGGAGTCACCTGGTATGATAGCAGGCACACCCGGACTTTCATCTGCCCTTTGTTCCTCAAAGGTCTTATCTAAAAGTGAAGAGATACTTATCAGCAGACTAAGTATCTGCTGATACTTAGTCAAAGGTAGTTAATCCATCATCACTATATGTGGATGGAGGATTGAAGCTTTAAATGCAGCCTGCATGAACTGGAGCAATGCTGGGGGCACAGGTGGGGAGTTTTCTGTGGGAAGGAAATTCTCCCATCTAAGAAGGAATGGAGGGGGGGGGGAACTGGAGCGATAGCACAGTGGGTAGGGCGTTTGCTTTGCATGCGGCCAACCCGGGTTTGATTCCCAGCATCCATATGGTCCCCCAAGCACCGCCAGGTGTAGTTTCTGAGTGCATGAACCAGGAGTAGCCCCTGTGCGTTGCTGGGTGGACGCAAAAAAAAAAAAAAAAGGAAAGTGGGGATCAAACACTTCCATTATGTCATTACAGCCAGAAATTCACCACATGGAAAGGAGCTGAGTTCAGCATCTGCTGCTGAGAAGCCTGTGCTTAGGGGAGAGGAGCCCCCTCATTCAGAGGCCCTTGGTTCCTTGTGGTTGGACCGTGTTCTGGGGACCAGCCCCCAGGAACCACCTGTGGCCCCTCCAGAATCAGGAGTTGGGGAGCTCGGCAGAGGGAGAACAGATGGAAAAGGCATTGCCCCCTTCTGCACCACCGTGGGGGTGGGCCTCTGACAGCAGCAACACTAGGCAGAGCCTCCATTGCGGCTGCCCGCCCCCCGCCCTGCACCTACTCCACATGCCATGCCCGACCTTGATCCCTGTGGAAATAGGGACTCCCAGCTTCCCACAGCTGTGGCCGTGCAGACAGTGGCGCTGCTGCGCCCTGCGCCAGCCCGCAGCCCCCACGCTTGCCTCAACTGAGAATGGCGTGATTCCAGGCCATTGGGTCTCCCTCTGACTTCTCATGTTTTTCTTTCTCCCATCATCAGAAACTCTGAAAACACATCTGCTTAAAAAAAAATAATAATAGGGGCGGGCTGGAGCGATAGCACAGCGGGTAGGGCGTTTGCCTTACACGAGGCCGACCCGGTTCCATTCCCAGCATCCCATATGGTCCCCTGAGCACCGCCAGGGGTGATTCCTGATTGTGGAGACCCCTGTGCAACGCCGAGTATGACGCCAAAAAAAAAAATTTAAAAAAAAAAACAATAATAATAATTATTATTATTATTATCTGGCTTTTTATGAACTGCCAACATGGACACCATGGCAGAAACACAGTTTTATAGGTTCCCTTTAGTCCCCCGGGAACAAGGGTTGGCAACAGTGATCATGAAGGGCCTCAGCTGACAATACTCAGGGGTCATCCCCAGCACGAAAGGCAGGCGTGAGGAAGAAGGAGCTAGGTGGCCAGCACTTTTGCCTCTGCTTGAAAAAGCCGAGTAGTCCCATTAAAAGGCTTTCTCCAGGAACTTGGGGACCCTCTGTCCCACTTGGCCTCTTTTCTGGGGGAACCTTGTACCAAGAGAACACACTGACGCTCCTTTCTTCCCCAGCTGCCACTCTGGGTTCGTAGGCGCCCGCTGTGAGCATGCCGACCTCCTGGCCGTGGTGGCAGCCAGCCAGAAGAAACAAGCCATCACCGCCCTGGTGGTGGTCTCCATCGTGGCCCTGGCGATTCTCATCATCGCATGTGTGCTGATCCAGTGAGTAGTGGCCGGCCACGGTCCTCCCCCTCCCTCTGCTGCACCTCAGGGTACCGCCCACATGTTCGATGGGTTTTATCAAAGCCACGCATTCTGGGAGGGTCCCCAACGGTGGTCCATGCACTGCAGAGGCCGGCACAGAGCCAACAGCACTGTTCGCTCGCTCTGCCTTGAGCATGGGAAGGGGGGAGCATGCCTGAGAGATCCGGCAGGTGCTCACAGCCCCAGGGGGCAAGGCCACTGGCCCTCATCACAACTCCTAGAGCCCCTGTCCCCAGAGGCCTAGTTGCCCTCATGACCAGCTGACAGCAGCCCTGCCCCTTTCTCTATGTCTCTCCTTCCTCATCGTCACAACCGCAAAGGCTGTGTTCATCTTCTGAGCCCAGGAGAGACCCCTTTCAGCTCTTTCTTAGACCTGCTTACTTGCCCATTATCTGTCTTCAAAGAGAGAGACACCTCAGGGCTGTATCCCCAACTCTGGCCAGATGTATTCCCTACAGTGCCCCAGCAAAGGGCCCAGACCTGGCCCGGGCCAGCGCTAGACGTTGAGATCTGAACAGGACCTTCCTTCCTCCCCAAGAGGCCTGCGCTTCATTTGCAGGCATCATGGGAATGCTGTGATTGTAGGAAGTGACCAGCATTCCTGGCTCTGGCTAGGGTACAGTCCAGGCCCTGCCACTCGGGAAGAATCTTCCTGGGACCAAGAGCACCCACACAGACCAGCAGCCTTGCCCCTCTCATATGAGCTGCTCGTGTGTGCTGTTCCACAAACACAGTCCTGTTTCTCTGCCAGAGACTTGGGATCAAGACAAGGGGCCTTTCTGGGCCTTTGCAGGGGGTGCTGAAAGACAGGTATTGCAGACTTTCTAGAGCAAGACTTCTTAGACATTTTCCACTGGTAACCCCTTTGCAGCAGATTAATTTTTATGCAACCTCGGGTATAGAGGTGTATATAATAGGTATTCCGATCAGTTACTGACAGCAAATCAGAAAGAAAATTTTTTAAACAATTTAATTTTTCACAACCCCCACATTCAGTGACATGACCCCATGTGGGACGCCACCCACAGTTTAAGAATCTAGGCTCTTTGGGACCAAAGAGATGACGCAGGGGTTAAGGCACTTGCCTTGCCTGCAGCCAACCCTGGTTCAAGTCCCTAGCGTTTTGCATACAGTCCCCTGAGCACCTTTAGGAGTGACCTTTCAAGTCAGTCATGGCCCAACCCCTCTCCCACTAAAAAAAATAAAAGGATGAGGCTCTAGAAACAGGACGTATCTAAGTGACCTGGAGAGTCTCTGTCACTCACAGGGTGGCAGCCATCCCACATCTCCTCTGTCCTCTCCCTCATTGGCGGAGTCCAAGATCAGAAACAGGCTGGTGGTTCCCTGGGCGTGGGGTCAGGTTGGGAGCAACTCATCCCATATGGGAGGGACCCAAGTCCTTGGTCCCCTTCTCTGGGATGCTGGGAAGGGAGAGGCAAGCCTGCCCAGCTCACTGCCAGCTCTCAACAGTCTCGGGTCTAGAAGGAAGAACTCTGGGTCTCTCCAACCTGGAATGAGCCCGTCACAGCTTGGAACCCACACAGGGCCTCCTGCCGAAGCCCACTGCCCTGGCCTTTCACTGTCCACCCAGCCGAAGCAGGTTGGGCAGGAACATCTCGGATCCATGAGATTCAGGAACCCAAGTAGCCTTCCTGGGACAGAACTGAGAGGGGGCTGGAGAGAGGCCAGAAGCAGCCAACCAGCACGGAAGGGAAAGCACAGGGACAGACTTGCTTCCTCTGCTCGGTTTTCAGGCTCCTGGGAGCTGAGCTCCCCCTCAGGCGGCTCTGCCCTGCTCCATGCCTCCTCCTCGGCCCTTCTTTTCAGTTCCCCGGTCTCCCTTCCAGGCTAACTCTGCTAGCTGGTCAGTTCTGCCCACTGCACTAAGAGAGGTAGAACACTCATAAGCCTCACCCTCTGGGTTCTTGGTGACACAAGGTCACCGCGACGCTGGGTCTGCAGCAACTAGAGAATATTAGTCCTTGGAGGAGGCTTCAGAGCCACTGAGGTCTACGACTTGTTCTCATTCTTTCCATGAGCCAATTCATTTCCTGCTTTGCTGCTGCCAGTACCTAGTGGGTGACCCCCTCCCAGGCACTCCAGGCCCTGCTGCCTGAGCTGGCTGCTTTGTCCCTAGTCCATCGGCACTTCTGAGGCTGGGACTACATGTATGGAGTTACCTACTGCTAAGCTGGGAGCAGCAGGGCAAGGTATTTGCCGATGGAGCAGAATTGCACCATCGGAGCTGGTAGTTTGGGGTCACCAATAGGTACTGTGTGGCTGGCCAGCATCTTCCCCAGAGACCCCTGTTCTGCAGGGCGTTGCGTCCCTCTGTTGTGCCTGTCCCTCCTGGGCCCCTCTCCCCCAGAAAGGCTGACTTAGAGCCCCAACTAGCCCAGTCAGCCTCAAGGGTGGATGCTGCCCGGGCCAGGCCCGGCTGCCAGGCTCCTGCTCAGACCCTGTTCTCTGTGTCCTCGCAGCTGCTGCCAGGTCCGGAAGCACTGTGAATGGTGCCGGGCCCTCGTCTGCCGGCACGAGAAGCCCAGTGCCCTCCTGAAGGGAAGGAGCGCATGCTGCCACTCTGAAACAGGTAAGGGCTGTATCCAAGGTCCTGCCCCCTTAGAGGCTGCGTGAGAAACAGGACCGTGTTCTCCAGGCCAGCGAAGGAGTTTGGGAAGCTGAAGCAGAAGAAAGGAGGAAAGGAAAAAGGTCGTTAGAGGGCCAGGAGTGTAGCACAGCAGCCCAATGCAGGTCTCACAAGCCCAAATCCTGGGGTCCATCCTCTTCAAATAAAAATGATGGTGAGGGGCCAGAGAGACAAGACAAGTAGGGGGAGGCACTTCCTTTGCATGCAGCCAGCCTCATTTTGAGACACTGGCACTCTATATGGCCCCCTGGGCACACCCTAGGGGCCTTCCTGGGCACAGATCCAGGAAGGGACCCTGTGGAGGTATGGCCACCACAAAAAAAAAAAATGAAGAAAATGGAAGAGGAGGAGGAGGAAGTGGAGGAGGTAGTGATGGTGGAGGAGGTGAAAGAGGAAGACGAGGAGGAGGAAGAGGAATGGGATCTAGCAGTGTGGCTCAGTGAGCATCTGCTCTGCAGCTGTGAGTCCTTAAGTTCAATCCCCTGCACCACCCTCTATACTAAGTGCGATCCCAGTGGCATCACTGTTTGTGGGACCTGGTGCCAACTGACCTGAGCAGTCCGGATACAGACACCGCAGGCTGATCTGCCAGGATGTCCTTGTCAGTTCACATTGCGTTTGGGAAGCTCACGGGTTCCTGGGGAGGGTAGGAAGAAAGGTGCCTGGGGAGCTGGGCCACTGTCTTGTCCTGTCCCACAGTGGGACTGTGACATGTGCACAATGTTGCCAGCCAGCCTCAGAGCCAGAGCCCGGCCTTTCTTCATCTCCCAAACCACCATAATTATTTTTAAGCAGTTATTTTGTCTTAGGAGGCCCACAGTCTTGAAAATGCTAATCCAGAGAGATAGTACGACAAGTAATGTGTTTTCCTTCCACATGCCTGGTCTGGAGTTCGATCCCTGGTACCTCATATAGTTCCCCATGAGCCACTAGGAGTGATCTTTGAGTGCAGGTAAACTGAGTCTGCCCAGGACATGTTTGGGTATTGTCATGAGTCCTGGGACAAGATCCAGTGCCTCAAAGTGCCCCATTCTTGTTTCTTTTCCACTGTTCTGGGGGACCATTCCTCACCTAATGAAGGAAGTACTTCTATTTCTTCTCCGAGCACCAACAGAAAAGATGTTTATGTCTATTCTGAGAAAGCATGTAGTAGATTCTGTACTTGACAGTCATTTGAGGAGAGAAGGTTCTGGTGGATGTTCCTCCTTCACCACCCGCTTTTGTAAAGATGTTATGGGCTGGGAGCCTGGAACATGACTGGCCGTAAGAGCAGAAACCCCTGTACCTGAGATGAGGCGGGCTCCAAATCCCAAGTGGCACCTTCTAGAGCTGACAGGAGCCCTTTTGAAGCTGACCCACTGATTCACACCAGGCCAGGGTGTTCCCTCTGCAATTTCCAGAAGGTAGATCAGGGAAGTTCTGGGATCCAGAAGTGACCCCAGCCTAGTAGACTCGGGAGCTGCTGGAAATGGGTCTAACCCAAATTACCACAGAGGCTGGGCCACAAATGGGTCCTTTCTTTTTTTTTTTTTTTTTTTTTTCTTTTTGGGTCACACCCGGCGATGCACAGGGGTTACTCCTGGCTCTGCACTCAGGAATCACTCCTGGCGGTGCTCAGGGGACCATATGGGATGCTGGGAATCGAACCCGGGTCGGCCGCGTGCAAGGCAAATGCCCTACCCGCTGTGCTATTGCTCCAGCCCCCATGGGTCCTTTCTTGAAGGAAGCCATTCTGCCACCAGAGTCACCAGCACCAGCTCAGGTGCTGTCCACTCAGCCGTCCCTAGTAGGGGAACAAACTCCAGTCTCAGCTGAACCACCTCCAGTTGAATTTAGTCCCCTGCACAACAGGGTGTAGCCCCCTAGCCCCGGCCATACCTCCCACTCTCTTCTCTCATTGAACACTCCCTCCGTTTCCTGTACTCCGGTAGCGTGGAGAACTGTGATCTCAGAAGCTGCTGCCCCTGAGGCCAAATCAGCAGCACCAGAGCAGCCCTGACTGCCTGAGAGAACCTAGTGACCAGTTTCAGCTCCAAGTTTCTGAGCCAGGCCAGCTTCCCAAGCATGACTGCGATTTGACTCCAGAACTTAACCTGTCTTTCCCTCTTGGCAGTGGTCTGAAGACCCTGAGGAGAAGCTCAGCCAGGTGGAGGGGGCGACCTGAAGAAAGGACTTCTCAAGGCCAGCACCGCGAGGGACACCGGGCCATGCCGGCCAGCCTTTCCTACCCAGCCTGTAATCACCTGAGCAGCCTTTCCGTCTTTTGTGGGCCTTCCTTCAAAGCTCTGTCAAGAACTCTGTCTGCTTGGGGTTATTTGGTGTCCTGAAGAAGAAATCCATGGGCCACTGTCTAAAAACTGGACCAAAGGAACTGAGAAAGGGAGGACTCCCTGTTTGCCCGGCTTCAGCGTGTGTGGTGCCCAGCCTCTGTGTGCAGGCAGACGTCTCCCGCCAGCCTCCAGTGCCAGACAGCATTTGTCTCTCATGGGTCTGTGTCCCTTCAACAGGATCCATCCTGCCCAACACCAAGGATTTCCTATTGTTGGTTTTGTTTTTGTGTTGTTGGTTTTTTTTTTTTTATATCCACTTTTGGGAAAAGGTGAACAAGGGTCGTATCGAGATGTTAAATGTGAAAGGAACCGTATCCGCCCTCTGTGCACCAGACCTTCCGCCGCCAGCCCAGCGTCTTCCTCGGCAGGGTGATGAGGACCTTCTCCAGGCATCATGCCCCAGGGAAATGCTTTCTTATTTATTAGATGGATGAGGGGTTTTCTTTTTCAATCTTTTACACAGCCGATGTAGAAAGCATAAAAGCCTTTCAGACTTCTGTATTCATGATGTCCATGTTGCTGGATGTAAAGTGACGGTTGTTAGAAGTGTCTTGACCTCTTTGAGGCTTGGGATAAGCCACCGGCAGGCAGAGACGAGAGCAGAGGATGAGGTTTCTGATGGGGACAAAGACTGGGCTCCAGAGGTTGTGCCACTTAAGACACCAAGTGGGAAGGAAAGCTGGCAAATTTGAAGAAAAGCGGCCCATTTGTCACCTCTGTGGGAGAGAGAGGAAGATCGTGTGAGGGGGGAGAAATTCCAGTGTACTCCACAGCTCCCTGGTGGGACAGCTCGCTTCCTAGGGAGTCCTCGGAGAGCACACTCACAACCGAGCATAAGCCAAGAGCCATGGCATTTGGGGCCACATCCAGGAAAAGGGGACCAGTGATTTATTTTTCATGTTGTTGCTAGGTTGATTTGTTGCTTTATTTTCAAAAGGAGAAATGTAATTTTCCTATTTATCTTCAAGCACTCAGAGGAATATTCCAGTGACTTTTTTCATTTTCCATTCAGGATGCTGGTTTTATGAACCGAAACTCTCACAAGTCACCTCCACCATGTAGGTCTTGCTTCCCCCCCCCCCACCCCAGAGAAGGAAAAATTGTTCTCCTGAGCAACTGGGGCCATTCTGGCCCCCGGGGGCCTGCCTGGGAGAAGCTCTGGTTGCCTCCAACTCAACAGCAGGACACTCGTCCCTAGGAATTTCCATGAACATTTGGAAACAGTTAACAGTGAAATAATATGTCAATTCCTTATGTGAGGGAACTCTTTATTCACTAATATTTGGAAAAGACCAGGCTCTGTGTATTAACCCTTCAGTGCACCTAGTTCCTCACACGGTGAAGGGGACTTTTCAAATACATGAGTTGCCTTGAAATTTCCATCAGGAAATTTGGTCCTCCCCTAGTTCTTCCTTGCCATCTTCCCATTAGTGTCTATGGATTTTCTCCTTGTTCCTTCTCACTGAAACAGTTCTCTGACCTTGGCCAGCATGTGGGCACTGGGGCTGAAGGAAGCTGCACCCAGACCACCATCATCAGAACCGGGGTTTGCTCCCCAGCAGACTGCCAGCAGTGTCATTGGCCCAGCTCCCAGAACTCAAATCAGGTTTCCCTTTGCATTCCTGGGCCAGCCCACTACAGCAAGGGAGATTGGTGGCAGAGGCTTGACAGAAGCATCTTACTCAGAAACCATACCCATCAGTGCCGGGGGTGCCCCTGCTAACCTATTGTACACCCCTCACCTCAAGCCTCTCCTGTAAGCCCAAGGGTCTGATTTAAAGACTTAATGGATGAGTGACTTTGAACTGACTTTGAACTTGAGATCCTTTTTTTTTTTTAACCATAGAGCAATCTCTCTAGAAACTTCAGGAGGTCTGATTGCCTTTCAAGAGAATGCCCCAAACCCATTTTGTTTCTCGTGACTCACAATGACACTGTCCATATTCGATCTGGAAGCATCTAAGACCTTTGCAGAGGCGTAAGAGAAGGGTGGGTGCAGAAGGAAACTTCTGGGTTCTCTGTGGGGACTGCAGATTTGATTTCCATAAGGGTTCGGTGCCTGGAGCCCAGCAAACCACACACAGCCATGGCCCCTTCCCAAGCCTGTGCAACCACACAGCCATCACAGTCACCAACTGGAAAGTGGCTTTCCAGGGCCCACTGCACCAGCAGGCAGGACGAGTTGCTAGGAGAGGTGAGGGCCAGGGCAGTCCTGGCTACCTTTGCTTTGTCTACACCGCAGATGAGAACTTACCTTTGGCCTTCAGTGGGGCTAACAGCAGTGGGGATGTCACTTCCCCAGCCTGGGGAGCAGCCATGCCCCTGGAAGTGAGGGACACGGCTGTTTCCAAGGTCTGTGTCCAGGGAGGGATATGAAAAGTCCTCAGTTGATGAAAGGAGAGGTGCTTCCAAATCTTTGCAGGAACCGGAGTGCTCCCCCATGGTTCTGCAGTGGAGACGTCCTAGAGCACCCGAGCAGGAGGCATTGCCTTGTAGATGAAAACAGCACCCCCCGCCCTCTCCCCCATACCCACTTTCTGGAAGAAGCATCTGGACATGCAGGGAACACACAGACAAGAGTGTGCCCCTGTGCTCCAGTAACAGAGGAGGACAGAATGGTCTCAGAGCCTGTTGGCCTCAGAAAGAGGAGAGGTGGGATTCACCAACCCACTCCCACAGGCAATGCAGCAGGAAGTGCAGAGCCTGATTTTAGGAGAGCGCCCCCTGGAGGTGGAAAGGTCTGGCGTCCTCAGCCGGTGGGTTGTTGCCTGGATTCTGCAGGTGGGCCCAGCTGTTGCTCGCCCAAGGCCATCTGGCAGCAATGAATCAGCGCCCCTGCATCATTGCACCCCGACCCCTCTAGTAAGAGTGTGGGCTCTGATTTCTTGAACCCACTCAGCAGTGCGGGCTGGGGAGTGGGGCATTGGAGAACTGAGGTAAAGGAACAGGATGAAGGGAGACATCACAGAAATAAGACAAATGCTTAGATGAGTTCGTCATGTTCTAACATAAGACCTATCTCTCCATCCAAGCATTATATGGCTTTCTAGAAAGATCTAGTGGTAAACACATATACAGTACTGAAAAGTAAACCCTCTTCCTAGTGTAATAACTGCCTGAAGTGTTCGACTTTTCATTATCTTTATTATAACACACCTGATGCTTTTTTTTTAGAACTCGTTTTTCTGACTTCTGTATATGTTGCACTGAAAAGGTTAATATTTAAATGTTTTAATTTATTTTGTGTGGTAAGTTAATTTTGATTTCTGTAATGCATTAATGTGATTAGCAGTTCTTTTCCTTAATATCTGAGATTACACTTATTTAAAGCATAGTGAGCGATACAGAACGCGGTTGTGTTTCACAGTGATGTGCATCATTGTTCAGCTGTACTGTACCTTATTTGGAAGGATGAAGGAATGAACTCTTTTTATTTCCTAAGTCAAGACTGGAACTCTTTTTTTTTTTAATTGTTTCTTCTATGAGAGGGGACATTGCGCGGGCAAATTAAGATTTTTTTTCTCCAAATATGAATAATGAAAGGGAAATGGTGTACTTAATCAAAATGTGGTCATCTGTAGCTGGGGAGAGAGCTCAGGGGTCAAGGTACATGTTCTGCATATCTCAGGCTCTAAGTGTGATCTCTGGCACTGCAGAGTCCCCCAGCACCATCAGGTGACCCTGGAGGCCCCTGAACACCTCTAGGTATGGTCGTGATGGCCCCGAGCGCCAATGAGCCCAAGTAGTGTCTCATCACCAGGCCCAAACTTGCAACTGCCCAGCCTGGTTAGCTCCAGAACCACTTGGGATTCCCCATCCAGAAACAATGTGGAAGCCATGTTAAATGTTAACATTGTTAACACATGTTTAAAACAACGTTAAAATGAACCTCAGTTGAGCCCTCTCTACTTGCAGAAACAAAATTCTCTATAAAGTTCTTCTCAATTTAGGTATTTTTATGTGTGCAGCTAATCTGGAAGAAGAAGATGTCTGGTACACAATCCCTTCCCCTGAAGGAATCGAGTTTCAGCTGGGAAGACAGACTGACATGCAGAAAACTCCTGCAGAGCCTTTCTAGACCAAATCCATATTCACCACATTATTGTCGGAGGAGGGGTAGAGAGATGTGGGTCTCCGGGGTGCACCCCAGGCCAGCAGCAGCCTCCCCGGGGAACGTCCCGCTCCCGAGAAGGCCCAGGAGAGTTCTGAACTCTGCAGGCCTCCGGACAGTCAGAAGCGTGTGTAGCCACCGCCACACCCTCAACCTCAGGCCCCATTGCACTTTACATTGGCTGGTTCTGCAAGAAGATGGAGATTCAGGCCATTCCATGTCCTAGCATGTCTGGTCCGGTGTCTGGCCTTCTTTCCAGGAGAAAGAGAGACTGCTGCCACACCACATGTTTCCCCTCCTGTCCCTGCTCCAGGCATCCTCCATCCTTACTGCTGTGATGGTCTATCTCATTCCTTCTCCCTCAACTGTAAGCCCTTCTCTTACAGGGTGCCTTACTGCCAGAGGCAGGGTCCAGTGATTGTCCCTGGTCCTAGCCAGTTGCACTGGGGTAGCTGGGGGAGTTAGAAAGAAGGGCCCCTTCCAGAAAAAAATAAAGCACTTAGGAAGGACAAGCCAAACCAGATCTTCCTTCATTCCCTCAGATGACTTATAGTTGCAACCTGGATCCATGTTCTAGACTGGAATGTTCTATTGTTAATCTGATGGTTCACTTGTCAGCCCTGACTCCTATTTGTCCTCACTTTTGCCCGGTCCAGTCTGAGGTGTTAGAGAATGATCCAGCCTTTCCTCCTCTCTATCTCACATCTCCTTGCCAACCACTGCCTTTGACTCTAGCACCAACTTTTTTTTTTAATAAACTGCTGTGAGATACAGTGACAAACTTTCGTGATTACATTTCAGTCATACAGTAATCGAGTTACCCATCCCTCCACCAATGCCCATTCTCCACCACCAGTGTTCCCAGTGTCCCTCCTGCCATCCCCACCCTTTCCCACTCCCTGCCTCTGTGGCAGGCACGTTTCCTCTTATTCTCTTTCTGCTTTTGGGTGTTATGGTTTGAAAAACAGGTACTAAGCAGCCATCGTGTTGGGTCCATAGTCTACTTTCAGCACACATCTCCCATACCGAGCAAGCCCTCCAACCATCATTTACTTAGTAGTTCCTTCTCTATCCCAGCTGCCCCTTCCCCAGCACATGAGATCAGCTACCAAGTCCTGTAGTGATCCTCCTGGCCCTTATCTCTACTATCCTTAGGTGTTTGTCTCCTATTATTTTACTTTATATTCACAAATGAGTGCAGTCATTCGATGTCTGCCCCTCTCTTTCTAACTCATTTCACTTAGCATGATACTCTCCATGACCATTCACTTATATGCAAATTTCATTATTTCATTTTTCTAACAGCTTCCTAGTATTTCATTGCGTAGATGTACCAGAGCTTCTTTAACCAGTCATCTGTTCTCAGGCACTCGGGTTTTTTCCAGATTCTGGCTATTGTAAATAGTCTAGCACCAACTTTTATCTTTTCCATATTTCCTCTCTGCAGGCCTTGCTTTTGCTAGCAGACCCTGGGATTTCTACCACAGACTTTCCCCCTCCAGAACCAGGGAATGCCATGCCCCTGGCCAGAGGACCTGTGTCTAGCCAACTCTGTTCCACTAGGCAAGGGTTGCTCACCCCAGCTGGACTGAATGATGGACTGTGGGAGCTGGCCCTGGGCAGCTTTTTTAATCTCTTCCTGGAGCCAGAGAGAGAACAAAGCAGACAGGGTGCTTGCCTTTCATGTGCCTGATCTGGATTTGATCCCCAGCACCACATATGGTCCCCTGAGTCTGCCAAGAGTGATCTCTGAGCACAGAGCCAAGAGTAAGCTCTGAGCACCACCGGATATGGCCAAAAAAATAAATAAAATCTGCTCCAGAGTTTCTAATTCAATCCCTCCTGCCCCTCTAGAGCCCACCAGGTCCCTAGAAAGCAGATGGCATGGGAGACGGTGGGTGGCCTAGAGCCAAGGGTGCCTGATGCCCACCCATGGCCTCATACCCTCGTCCAAGCTAAGGATCCCTTCAGGACTAGGTGTGAGCCCCTCAGGAGACACGGAGGTCTGGCCTCCTTTCTAGAAAGTCATCTAGGGCAGAGAAGTGAGAACTCATCTGGGAACAGAAACCTATAAAGGGCCCCACTTGAAGTCACGCATCGGTGGACAATGACTTTCCAGGGGCCAAACTGTGTCTTTGGTAATAAAAAAAACAAGGCAACACTCAAGCTGAGAGGGAGGGAGGAGGTGAGTCCCAGGGAAGCTTCAGTGCCTGGGTGCATCCTCATGGGCCCTGAGAAGGGAGAAGAGCCTGTGTGGCCGTGACGAGAGCCCAGTCCTGAGAGTGACCGTCACTGGAGGCCGAGGACTGGAGTGGAAATAACCAGGCGAGGCCGCTGCACTGGTCCCTGAAGTGTCTGCTCTGCACAGCCTGGAGATGATCCAGGCCTGGAACTGCCCTCCAGGAGGGCAGGTGCTGTGAGAAGCCACAACCCTCAAAGCTGGGCCCCCAGACCACAACTAGCAGTGCCCCCCACGCCTCAGCAGCCCCCCGAGCCAGAACACAGGGATCCTGGGTGGGCGGAGGCTGGCAGCAAAGACCTGGGGAGGGCTACGCCCTGCTGCTGGCTGGCTGTGTCCCCTGGTTCGCGGCTGATTCTCAGCCTCTGAGGCTCTTTGCTGGGGCACTGCAGAGATAAAGCTCACCTGCCTCAATGTGCATGCTTGATTCTCAGGACAAAACTACCTAGCACCATCCTAAATGTCATGCACAAGTTCTCCAACTCAATGGAGGGGACCCCCCAAACCCATCACCCAGTGACCTTCAAGTCAAAGTGGAAGAAGAAGGCATGAGGGAATCTCTCCAGAGCACAGGGACGTGGGGACAGTAGGAGTCACACTCAGAGACTTGCTCCCCCTTTCAAAGGGGCCAAGGGGGGCGTGGAGGAAACTGCCCTCCCACCACACAGTGAGGCAGCGTCTGGTCCTCAGGGAAGAGGCAAGGTCAGCTCCGTGCAGTGTCTTTCCCCGTGACAGGAGCCCGGCCTCGTGCAGTGCCCTGGGCTGGTGTCCTCTGCCTATGGACCTGACATTTACACAGCTCTCTATACTGCCCCCTTCTACAACATTCTTCTAGAATAGTCTCTGTGAGGGGTCGGAGAGGTGGTATGGGAGTAGGGCGCTTGCCTTGCATACAGCTGACCCGAGTCTGATGTCCAGAAGCCCATATGAAAGCCCTGGGCACTACCAGGGGTTAATTCCTAAGTGCAGATCCATGTGAAAACTCCTTAGCATTGCCAAGTGTGACCCTCCCTCAAAAAAACAAAACAAAACAAAACAAAATCCTAGAGAATGGTGAGCCTGAACTGGAGCCAGGTCTGCCCTGAGCCCTAACTGTGGGTTCTGCATCCTCTCTGGGCTTTGAATCCATGGTGGGGGCCTGGACCCTGTGCAGCCCCCTTCCCTACCGCACACAGGCACGAGAGCCTGTGTTTACCCCTCCCCAGAGGAGACCCCATGCAGGGACCACAGCGGGGATGGCTCTCTGGAGAGGACCTTCGTGACACTCTGAAATCCATTGCCCTCTTTCTGGGAGGCTGAGCCAGTGGGGGCCCTGGAGAAGGAAGAGGGCCCTCCCGCCTTTCTCTCACGGCTCCAGGACTGTTCCCCGAACACGACTCACCCCCTCTCACCCTATCCTACCCCTCTCACCTTACCCTACCCCCTTCCCCCGTCCCCCTGCACCAGGCTCCAGCCCTCACCACCCTCCGTGCACTCCACTGCCCTCCTTTGATCCACTATTCTTGGGATGGGGGGGCGGCAGCTGCCCAGGGGAGCTCCTTGGATGCCAGGTTTCTCCCCTTGCTCCTTAACTTTCAGGAAAGTGAGACACAAAGGCTGAAGATCCAAACGCCTCCGGGAGGGAAGCGAGTCACCTGCAATAGCCCTACAGCCTGTGAAGCGTGTCTGAATCTGGCTTCAGATGTGAGCCTCTGGAGCAGGCAGTGGCAGTGAGGACAGACACGGAGGGCAGTAGGCGCCTGTCAGCTCCAGCCCGGGGTGGAGGACCAGCAGGGTTGACCAGGACTCCCTCCCCCACCCCCCCCCCCACTTGTTTTTTCTTTCCCCACAAGAGAAGTAGAAGTCACAAGATTTTCCTTCATTTCTAAATGTGGCCTAAATGTAGAAGCCGTCTCCCGCTCCCCCCCCCCCCCCGCCGCACCCCTGCAAGCTGTCCTCAGGCCATGGGCCAGGAAACCTCTACTCCCGAGCTGTTTGCTTGTCCCAGGTCCTGCCAGGCCCTCTCACACCCCTCTCCCTCCTCAGTTTCCTTCTCCTGGAAATGGCTTTCTCGGCTTCTTTGCCCAAACAAACGTGTGTTCCTTCAGGAACAGGCTCACACCTCATTTTCTCTCTCTCCCAAGGCTTCCTGGAGCCCCAGGCGGAGCCTTCCAGCTCACCCGGAGCTCTTTCTGCAGACTCTGGGGAGACAGGCGAAGCATTGTGCTGCCGACGTTTGTTGACAACGCCCCCTCAGTTGTCCTGTGTCCCCAAGTCATCCTGTGTCCTCCTGAACTCTTCAAGGCCAGGGACCTCTGTCCTGGGCACTTTTCTCGCCCAGGCATTTAGCCTGAGGTCTGGAAGGCAATGCAATAACATGGTGTTGGACCGAACCATCACTGTCTCAGGCTTTGGCCAGGTCCTGTGGGGCAGTAACTGGGACGTGGTGTTGGCTGCTAAGTTAGACACTTACTCATCAGAGGTCTTTGACCCTCCCTGACCCTTGCCTCCTCTGAAGATCTTTGCTTTCAGTTGTCCACTTGATGATTTGGTACAGGTATCTGTTGTGAAATGATTACTACCACTAGGCGAGTTGACACCTCCCTTACCTCACATGACTACATACGTGTGGTGAGAACATTTAAGAGCCGCTCTCAGCAGCATGCCAAAGAACCAAACAGTGTTTACTATCGCCACAGTGCTGGCATTGGAAGTGGAGAGCCTGCTCCTAATTGGGTCTTTATTCTTTGACCTGGGCTGGAACGATAGCACAGCGGGTAGGGCGTTTGCCTTGCACACAGCTGGCCCGGGTTCGATTCCTCCACCCCTCTCAGAGAGCCCGACAAGCTACTGAAAGTATCTCGCCCACACAGCAGAGCCTGGCAAACTACCCGTGGCATATTCAATGTGCCAAAAACAGTAACAACAAGTCTCACAATGGAGACGTTACTGGTGCCTGCTCGGGCAAAATTGATGCGCAACGGAATGACAGTGATGACAGTGATTCTTTGACCAACATCTCCCTGTTTTCCAACCCTCCCAGCTCCTGGCAATCACAACTACTCGTTTATCTGTTTCTGCCTTTTTAGATCACACAGTCATTATGAAATAGTTTGTGTAGCATAATGTCCTCGAAATTGTCTCAAATTACAAGACTTCCTTTTTTTTCACAACTGAATAACATGCATGTTGATACATGTGTGTCTATACACTTATGTGTACATAGCTCAGTTTCTTTATCCATTCATCCATAAACGCAGGTTGTTTTCTTATCTTGGCTATTGTTAACAAGGCTGCAGTGAACTTGGAGAAGCAGATATTTCTTTAAGATCATGATTTCATTTTCCCTACATATATCCCTAGAAGAGGGAGAATTTCACTGAGTGATAGAGCTGGTTATACTTGAGGATTCTTAATACTGTTTTTCTTAGTGGGAACACCTTTGTGGGTGTCGTCAGTTGAACAAAAGGATCTCCCTTGTCTCCAAATCCTCACCAGTACCTCCCTTTCATCTTTTTTATTATAACCATTCTAAGTGGCATGAATTGACTTGTGTTTCAGTTTGCATTTATTTGATGAGTATTAATTTTGAGTACATTTTCATGTGTTCATCTTTTTGGCCACATATATGCTTTCCCTTAAAAAGTATCTATTGGGACCTCCTTCCATTTTATATCAGATTGGGTTTGGGGTTTCGTTTTGCTTTTGTTATTGAGTTGTGTGTTTCTGACATTTGGATGTTAAACTCTTATAAGAAAAATGGCTTACAAATATTTTTCCCATTATGAAATTGACTTTTCATTGTTAATAATTTCTCATACCATGAAGAAACCTTTTAGTTTGCCATAGTCCCCTGATTCATTTTTTACTTCTGTTTCTTGCATTTTTAGTGTTCTCACAACCCCCACCCCCCCCCCCCCCCCGCAAAAAAGAAGTCTTTGCTAAGAGCAATGTCAAGAAAGTTTCCCCTGTTTTATTCTAAGAGTTTGATGGTTTGTTACTATGTATTGTCTTTTATTAACCCTTTCCAGTTCTTTTTGTTTGTCTGTTTGTTTGTTTGTTTGGTGTGGGGTATTTTTGTTTGCTTGGGGGCCAAACCTGGCATACTCAGGGTTACTTCTGGCTTTGCACTCAGAAATTACTCTTAGCAGTGCTCAGAGGACTATCTGGGATGCCGGGAATTGAATCTGGGTCAGCCATATGCAAAGCAAATGCCCTACCTGCTGTACTATCACTTTAGCCCTTCAGTTCATTTTTATTGTGGTGCAAGATAGGGGTCAAATTTCATTCTTCTTATGTGATCGTCCACTTTTCCAGCACTGTTATGTCGAGAGAGGATTATTGAGAGAGAGAGAGAGAGAGAGAGAGAGAGAGAGAGAGAGAGGTCAGACAGAGACAGAGACAAAAACAGATAAGAGACCATTCTTTCCCCCATTGGCTATTCCTGGTTCTCCTGTCAAATATTAGTTGACATGAGGTTTTATTTCTGTACTCTATTATTATGTTCCATTGGTCAATTTCTGCTTTTATGTGACAGGAATTTTTAACCCCTTTTATATTCTCCCCTCTGGGTTAGTAAATGGTAAGTGGTATGTAATTAGTAATAGCAGTTAGTAAGTGGGTATACTGTTTTCATAGCTATCTTTATTTGCACATAGCTCATACACCAGTAATCTTCCTTCAGGATACCTCTAGGTCTTGACCTCCAGAAGCTGCTTCCATCGAAGATGAAGTTTATATGAGACATAGAAAAGAGGGGAAAGATGGGAAGGGTTTTCTAAGTCTTTAGTCTACACAATTCTCTTCTTGAGGTCAGTTCCCATGAATTCTGCTATGTTCTCTCATGAGGCCTCAGATGAAAACAATGATGTAACTTATAGCTCCATTCTAACTGAAACAGAACGTTTTGTGTTACGTAAGATTGGTTTACAATACTGTATGTGTTTAAGAATACTGATTCACACCTCTTCAAATGTGCATTACCACACCTCACCCCCACCGAGGTACCAACAGCCCTCCACCACAGCCCCCTGGGTCCCTTACAGTCTCTCATTCCGCTCAATCCCTCCCTCCCTCTCGCAACCTCAGTTTTATGGTCATAATCCAAAATTTTGTTTTGGATTTGGCTTTGTCTAGTCCCTTGCTTTACTTCTTTAGAATCCACATGTGAGTAAAATTATCCAGATTTTGTCTTCCTCCTTCTGAGGTCACTCAACATCACTCATCCAGTTCTACCCACATTATCACAAATGGCAAGATATTTTTTTTTTAAGAACTTTGTCCATTGAAGTATCTATGCTATGTCTTCTTTATCCTTGAATCTGTCATTGGATTCTTGGGTGGCTTCATATCTTGCTTTTTGTGAATGAACTTCAGTACACAGGGGTGCACACAGCTCATAAAAGTATATTTTGGGGGCTAGGGCAATAGCACAGTGGGTAAGGCATTTGCCTTGCACGCGGCCGACCCAGGTTCAATTCCCAGCATCCCATATGGTCCCCCGAGCACCTCCAGGAGTAATTCCTAAGTGCATAAGCCAGGAGTAACCCTTGAGCATCGCCAGGTGTGACCCAAAAAAGAAAAAGAAAGTATATTTTGGGCTTTTATAATGGGAAATATCCAGAAATGAGCTGGATATACAACTAGTATCTATCACCATGTATATTTTATTTAAATAGATATTGATAATAGAGCTTTCAAATAAATTGTAGTCATTTGTTATTCTATCAGAGAGAGAATATGATTTGATATGTGAAATTGTCATACAATAATGTTTCAACTCACATTTTCCTAATAGTGAGTTCACACATCTGTTATATAATAATTGGCCATTGGGTTTTCTCTTCTCATGATATTTGTTCACTTTTGTTTTATTTTCTTTATAACTTACAGAATCTTTTTGTATACTACTATGTGTCTGAAATTTGTGTTTAAATTGCTTCTAAATGATTTATTTGTCTTGTTTTACTCACAGTGTCTTTTACATGTTATAATATATTATATACATTGTTAATATTGTTTGTGTATTCTTATCTAGTTCTAGGTTTTCTGTCTTGCCTTCTAGGCTTCCTCTTCTCCCTTGGTAAATTAGAAGTTATTCCAAGCTCCAAAAACTAAACTTGTTTCACATTTTAATAAATGTGACTAGTTGTGCAAATGGTATATACAGATGGAACAAAGCACTAAAGTTAAACCTTACTTATAAATAAAAGTAAGTTATTTATTCTAATAACTTGAAGTATATTAGGGGGGGAAAGTATCACAGCCAATAGTGAATATCTTGGATGACAGGTAAAAAGAAGAGTTTAGAGCACAATTAGACAGAATGGGGAATGTAGTCAGTAATAAGTATTTACCTTACATATGTGAGGCCCTGGGTTTGATCCCCATTCCTGC
This sequence comes from Sorex araneus, assembly GCF_027595985.1. Classification (NCBI taxonomy): domain Eukaryota; kingdom Metazoa; phylum Chordata; class Mammalia; order Eulipotyphla; family Soricidae; genus Sorex; species Sorex araneus. The sequence continues at coordinate 332,947,667 of NC_073313.1, read as the reverse complement.
AAAAACAGAAGATAACAAAACCACATAATGAAATAGTACAGCAGGTAGGGCACTTACCTTGCATGTGGCTGACCCAGATTTGATCCCCTCACCCCATTGGTCCCCGGAGCCCCACCGGGAATGATCCCTGAGTATAGAGTCAGGAGTAAGTTCTGAGCACTGCTACAAGGGGCCCCAAAACAACAACAAATGAACAACAACAACAAAAAAGCATGGTGACAAGTCAAATGAGATAAACTTTATAGTCAACATCACTCTTTTTTTGGGGGTGGGGGGGTTTGGGTGACACCCAGTGATGCTCAGGGGTTACTCCTGACTCTGCACTCAGAAATCACTCTTGGTGGTGCTCGGGGGACCATATGTGATGCTGGGAATAGAACCCAATTTGGCCGTGTGCAAAGCAAATTCCCTACCCACTATACTATTGTTCCGGCTCCTCATTCATAATAGTAGAACACTAAATTATTCATTTCAAAATCATAAATTTTTACTATTTTCATGTTACTTAGTCATTAGTTGGGGTCATCAACCAAGACAATAGACATAAAACAAAAATTAAAAATTTAAATATAGGGGCTGGAGAGATAGCACAGCAGGTAGGGCGTTTGCCTTGCATGTGGCCGACCCGGGTTCAAATCCCAGCATCCCATATGGTCCCCTGAACACGGCCAGGGGTAATTCCTGAGTGCAGAGCCAGGAGTAACCCCTGTGCATTGCCAGGTGTGACCCAAAAAGCAAAAAAAAAAAAAAAAAATTAAATATAACTGAAAAAAATAGCTCAAAGGGCTGGAATTCTTGCTTTGCACACAGGAGGCCCAGGCTTGGTTCCCAGCACTGCATGGTCTCCTGAGCACAGAGCCAGGAATATCCCCTGAGCCCATCAAAAATAAAAAAAAAAAATTTTTAAGTGGAGCAAAAAGAGTAAACATGACTTATTTAATGGCATGCTTATAAAATTTTAGCAAAACAACAGAAAATCTATTGCAATTAAAGTGCTCACTCAGTACACTAATATAAAGTTTTGGGGGCCCAAGAGATAGTACGGTGGGTAGGGTGCTTGACTTGCATGCTCTCAACCAGAGTTCAATCCCAGCATCCCATATGATCTCCATTTCTTCATTAAGATGAGGGTGTTCGCTGTACTTAGCTCAGGGAGTTTGTGTGAGGCTTTATTAAGTTAATGCATCAAAGCTCTGAACCCAAGACCGATGCAGAGTAAGTGCCTGATAAATAGTTATTGTATTAATTATCACTAGCAACACCATGTTTCTGATGTGGATTTCGGGTTGGTTTTCCCCTCAAGGGTCCCTGGAAATCGTCACACACACACACACACACACACACACACACACACACACACACACACAGGGCCAGATCACAGTGAACACAGGTGTGTGGTGAAGGGTTCCTGAGGTCCCTCACTGCCATCGCCACATCAAGGCAACTGTGACAGAAGCCCAGCGGGCAGAGGGGTGTGGGCCAGTTGGTGGCATGGTGCCAGCTGCCTGGGAGCTGCATCCAGCGCTGTGCCCAGCTATTCAGCCCTCATTGCACAAGGACAGGGAACACACCCTCGGGGAGATGCACGTAGTCACAAAGCAGGTCTAGTGTGTCTGCAGGGGCCCCCCACCTAAAACCAGAAGGCAGTGAGAGGTGACAGGCAAGACGAGCCTCAGGAGGCCGCAAAGAAGTTCCTTCCTGAGGGACCCCACGGGTCCTTCGCACTGCCACCCTCCCAGCTGACCCCTGGGGTTTCTGCACCAGCAGGGACAGCTGGAGAACCCCGAAGCCACACGGACTGCACACTTTATGCGTGCATGAGCCAGCCTTCTAGGACTGCATATAGATTCTCCTGGTAACTTCCACTCCTAGCTCAGCCACCTGAATGTGCCATTAGCAAGAGGCAAGGCTAGAAACTTCTGGCCCATTCCCAGGGTCCCTGCAGAGGCCAGCAGCTGGCACCACTGGGGCTGACATCTATGAGGGCTGCACATTTGTTTAGTTCCACTTTCCCCCAAAGGTATCATGCTCCGGGTGTGACCATTTGTGTTCCACTTGTTGGTGGTTTTGTTTTGGTTTGGTTTGGTTTTGGTTTAGGGTTTTTTATTTATATGTTTTTGTTTCTGGAGGGGGACATACCCGGCAATGCTCAAGCCTTACTCCTGGCTCTGCATTCAGGGATCACTCTGGAAAGAGCTCGGGGGACCATAAGGGGTGCCAAGGATCAAACCCGGGTTGGCCATGTGCAAAACAAGTGCCCTCCCTACTATACCATCTCTACTTCCCCCAATTTGCATTCCATCTGGAGGTCCGTGATCATGGGCTTGGCTTCGGTGCTCTCCCTCGACTGCTCGCCATACTGCCTTTTAGGCTTGCCAAACACCCCCACCCAAGCAAAGAGGACAGGCACCCGCCACTCAGTGTGACAGCTGCCATTTCAGCCTGCCAGCCAAGGAGCCAACAGAGAACCAGCCAGGGTTCAGGAAGGAGCTGCCTTCACTCAGAACCAGAATATGTCAGGGACGTGAGGCGCTCGAGCACCATTACAGAGTCTACAGAGTTTTGCCTGAGAGGGAGAAACGGTCCCTCTGATATCAGGAAAGACAGATGGGGGAGTGTGTAGAGAGATGGGAAGGGAAACGATTGAAATGAGAACTTTGTATCATAAGAGTGTGGTTTTCTTTTTCCTTTTTATGCTTTTCTGCACTTGTTGTCATTGTTTTGTTGTTGTGACCACACCCTGTGGGGTTCAGGAAGGAAGGCAGACCATGCATTGCTGCAGCTCAAACTCAGGTCTTGCCCATAAGAAGTATGTGCTCCCATCCTACTTGAGATACATCCTGCGTTGACTTGATTTGTTCATTTGTTTGTTTTTGGGCCACACCAAGAGGGTACTCCTGGCTTTGTGCTAAAGAACCATCCCTGGCTCTATTTAGGAGCCAGAGGAGGTGCCAGGGATTGAACCTGGGACTACTACATACAAGGCAAGTCCTGTACCCGCTACACTATCTCTCTGGCCCCACATGATGCTTTTAAGTCTCATTTGTTACCTAGAACCAGAACTGATTCTCCAACACTCACACTCCTGGCTGCATCTTCTGCATCTTCATGCAGCATTCTGCACTCCCAATGCCTGGTCATCCTCAAGTTCAGGGTCCAAACTGCTCATGCTCAGTATTTCCCCCACCAAAAAAAAAAAATTCTGATCGCATTCCAGGCTTTTCTTGAGAAACAAGAAGAGCTTGTCTCCTGCTCCAGGAACCTACATGTGTCAGCTGTGCTCCTTCCCTTTAGGTGCCAACATAGGACCAACTCTGTAAGTGAGACCAAAAGCACTGAGGTCATCTGCAGCTAGGAGGAGGGACAGACACTTCCAAGCCCTGAGGCAAGAAAGTGGGCTGGGAAGAGTGTCAACTTCTCACAGAACAACATTAAAGTGATGACCTGCCCTCTGTATTTTACACTTCATTATTTAAAAAAGGGGGGAAAAATCACATGACATTGTGGTACCCATGGACCCACATCTCTGCTTCCGAGCATGACCAACTAACACATGGAACACACATCGGCATGAATTCTTAGTGCCAAGGTTTCTTAAAGTTCTCCCCACAACTTTACCAACTCATTTTTTAGAAATCATGTCACAGCAGGAAAGCATCCCAAAATGATGATGATGATGATGATGGCCTTGGCCAAGTCTATGGAGAGCTGGGACAGCCAGCACCTCCCTGCCCAGGCCACTTTCTCTGCTGAGACAGGTGGAACCTGGACGTGGAGAAGGGCAAATGATTATTCCCCACCTATTCCCAGCTCTCCCCGCCCAGCGGCAGCTCAAGCCCGCATTGTGTGGCAGTCTCTTTTATGGTCTGTGAATGGCCTCCTTCTCATCACTCTCACCTCTCTGTCCTCAGACAACAAAGCTGTCTTTTCTATTTGCACAAAGTGCTTCTTGCTCTCTTAATCCCTGAGAAAACATGGAGCAGAAGAACAATACTGTGCTACTTCTTTCTGCTCCAATAAAAAAGAGTTATGAAACAGAAGCCTGGGGCCAAAGCAGGCTCGCTATCGGTGTGTTTTGACAAAGAAACCGTTTCTGTGAGCACAGTCCCCAGCAGCTGGTGTAAACTAGCCCTTGCAGACACCGGGCATGTCTCTGGGGGACTCCTGCCCTGGACCCGAATTGGGGCCCAGAGTAGCAGGCCAGATTCTGTCCTTCCACTCAGAAGGCCCCAAATCCAAAAAGAGGGGGTCAGAGCAGCCTGCCACCGGCCACAGCTCCCAGCCCTGTCCTGGCAATGCCTTGGGGTCTCCGGCTGCTTTCCGGAAGCTGCCTGGACAAGTACGCATTGGAGCCTCTGTTTTTCCACTGAGGAACCGATGTGACAGGCCTAAGGAGGAATCTAGATTTTTTTTTTTCAGTTATTGTTCTGGACAATTCTGATGGGCAGCCGAATTTAGTGAACCTGTGTCAAAATTCCTCTGAAACTCCCCCGTGGGGTTGTGGCAATAGCATCACAGACTGGGCACATGCTGTGCACTCAGGAGGCTGGTCTCAGTCCCTGGCACTGCAGCCTCCCTCCAGCACTGCCGCCAGAGTGACCGCTGAGCGCCGGTGGGTGTGGACACAATGTTTTAAAAAAGTAAATGTTTGGGGCCTGAAGTGATAGTACAGTGGGTAAGATGTGAGTCTTGCACACAGTCAACCGGGGTTCAATCCCTGGCACCCCATTGGTCCCCTGAACTCACCAGCAGCAGTACAGAGCACAGAGCACCCCATACGGTCCCCCAAGCCCTCTGCGCACAGAGTCATGAGTAAGCCCTGAGCATGCCAGGTGTGGCCCCAAGACAAACAAAAATTAAATGTCTGCTGCCTGTTAAATGTTGGCTTTCTCGGGAAGAATTGTCTCACACCCGTCTTGGCCCTGCCCAGCTCTTCACATGGGCCCTAAGGGAGCTCAGACCGACAGAGTCAGTCATTCCCTTTACAGAGAAGAGGAGGTGGGTCAGCTGGGTCCAGCTCCAGGCCTTGCCCATTAGCAGTTCCAGGGAACTGACCTCAGGGGCAACATGATTGTGCCAGCAACTGCCCAGAGCAGGGTTAACCAGCTGGAGGGTGGGGGACTTGGGGGGTTGTAGGGAGGCAGTATATTTTTCCCTCCAAGTCCTAATGACCAGAGAAAGGTTAAGGCGTTTGCTTGACTCGAATGTAGCCCGCCTCGGTTCAATCCTCGGCACCACGTATGCTCTCCCGAGCCCCTCCAGAGGTGATCCCTGAGCACAGAACCAGCAGTTAGCCCTGAGCACTGCTGGGAATGATGCAAAAACAACACAAAACCAAAAAAAACAGTCCCAGGGGCCGGACTGCAGTGTGTGTGGATAAGACCGGGTTCAGGCCGTGGTTCTTCACAGCTTTAGGCCTTTCCTCCAAGCGAGCTCAGCGGTGGTCCTCAGACTGGCTCCAGGCCCCTCAGAAGCTTTACCATGCCCAGTGCCCAGCGCTCATATCCGACAGTTCCTGGGTATCTTTGGGGGCTCTGGGGAGGTAACGAGGCCTCACTGGTGATTGCCTTAGAGTTTACAGCATTCAGTCCACCCCAAATACTATGAGACTACCCTTGTTGCAACTTCCAACACCGTACTTCCACTCCTCCAGACCATTTTCTAGGCTCTGTTGCTCTAACAATTTACTTCTGCCTAGATAGTTCTAGTGTTTTCCCACCCCACCCGGAGGATGGAAAGTCAGAACCACTGCAGTCAGGACCACCACCCTGCGTGGGGAAGATAGCTCAAATGACCGGAAGCACATCTGGGGGACTCAAGTTTAATCCCAGGTATACCAGAGGCTCCGCCTTCCCTCCCTTTCCCCCTCACCCACCCCTGAAGACCCCCCCAGCCCCTCTGGGCCAGCACAGCACCATGTCACCAGGACCAAGCCCTGAACTGTCAGGCCAGAAGGAGCATGACTGGGAGAGCCCCTGGATCTGTGAGCACTGCTGTCCGCCCCCTGCCTCTGGGCCCGCTGCTTCTAGACCTCCCGCTCCTCCTTCCTTTTCCTCCCTACAGGGGATGAAAATCAGCTCCTCGAAGGGGCAGCCTGACAAGGCCTCTCTGTGCCCACACAGGACCAGCTCTGTGTTCTGGCCACCGGCCCGCAGCCTTTGATAGAGCCACACGGCAATAGGCATGCATGGCGAGCTGAGCGTTTATTGGCCCGTCACTGGTCTGCGAGGGTGAGCCCTGCCTCCTCCCTCCAACCCACTTCAGAGGCACAACCTAAATAACGGCTTTCATGTTAGCCCTGAAGGCAGCCAAGCCGGGGAAGCTCCATGCTCTTAAGATGTGGCTTTCCTCCTGTTTTGAATGGTCTTCTTTGACTAACCCTACACCACGCTCTCAATCAACAAAAATTTATTGAGCACTTACTACTTCATGTCACTGCCACACACTATTTTTTAACCTCTCCCTTGCTGCCGCTACAAGCAAGGCTTCCCATAAGGAGAAGCAAGGTAGGAAATAGGTGCTTGGCACCACTGAGCTCAAAGGTGCTGCCACTTTACCAGCCCATGGGTTTCTGCATCGCTCAAGTGGATCGGCCACATTAGACAAAGAATCAGAGTCTCCGAATAGGGCAGGATCTTATAGTCCACATTATCCAGAAAGACTTCAACTCATCCTAATTCCTGGATCCCTCCCCCAAATATGCTGATTTTGGAGGTGGGGGGGAAAGTGCTTTTTATCTGCACTTCCAGCAGCCCCCACTCAGGCCTACCCGCACACACAGCTACTATGGGTTCCCCAGGCTCTCTTTGGGGACTATTGGTCTAGTCCTACTTTCTGAGGAGCCACCTGAACTGAAGCAAGCCCAGTGCTCAGGCAGCGGTCACTCCCTGTGGGGCCAGTATAGCCACGGCCCGGTGTCTCTTATCCCTAAGGGATCTTCATGGAGCTGGGAGATAGTACCTGGCTTTGATTTCTGGCACCACATGGTCCCCTAAGCACTACTGAATGCAGCCATGGAGGCCCCCAAGCATCACCACATGCAGCCCTGGAGGCCTTCGGTACTGTCAGGGTGTCCAGGTATCCCCAGTTGGCTGAGAATCACCAGGGGTACCCCAGGCCTCCTAAGCACCACTTAGAGGACTTCTCCCCACCCCCACCCCCTGGCAAAGGAAAGTTCCTCAAGTTCCTTATTTAACTGTGTTTCGGGGAGGTGCACTGAGCTCTGGTAAGGTATGTTCTCGGGAGATGCTAAGTGATGAGGATGTGGTATAAAGTCACATGCAGACGGAGCAGACAAAACTTGCAAGACCAGAGAGATCTAAGAAGAAGTAAGACACTTGCCTTGCTTGCGGCTACTTCAGCCAACTCTGGCCTGAACTCCCAAACTTCAGACGGTCCCCTGAGCTCTGCCAAGGGTCACTCCTGAGTTCGGAGTCAGAAAAAAAAAAAAAAAGCTACCAGGTGTGTGTGTGGGAGGGGGCCGTGCAGGGGCAGGGAAGAGGGTCAATTGTCAGTCAGGCACAGTGAGTATTCCCAGACATCCAATGGTTTGTCAACTCTCAAAGGGCCTTTATTCTGAGAGAGAGAGAGAGAGAGAGAGAGGGAGGGAGGGAAAGGGAGAGTTAGAAAGCGGGAGAGACAGAGAGAGACAGAGAGAGAGAGAGAAAGAGAGAGAGAACCTGGTTGGGTTCATTTGTCATCAATTTAGAGTCCCCACTTTAGGCTCAGCCTTTTTCCAGGCTTCTACGGGACCCTGAAGATGCTCTTCCCAGGTCTCCAGCTACAAGGACGTGTGGCTCGGTGTCAGCCTCCAGCCACGGCAGCCCCTTGAGGATGGGGTGCAGCATTCACACATCACTGTCTCCAAGCTATTCCCCGTGACTGGGCACAGCAAGGACCGTGGAGCTGGGCTGGCATTGCCTAGCAGAAGACTCTCTGGGTGGGCAGTTCCGTGTGAAGATGCCTCATCCACCTGACTGGGATACTTTCAGAGACGCAGTGACATCTCAGGCTCTTCCAGCCCCATCATTCATTCATTCTTCCTCTCTTGTCATGGGTTCCAGACCAGTGTCATGGCCTGAAGGATCTTCCCACCTTCTCCTGCCTTCTCTCCTCTTTATCCTTCGCAAGCACCCCACACACACCCTTCCCAGAATCAGTTGCACTCCTACCAGCTTGGCACCCACTTCCTGAAGAGCGCAACTACTGCACCCCTGATGTGCAGTCTGTCCTTGAGATCCACGTTTGTCCCTGTCTGGGCTCCCACCAGGGTTTCATCAAATGTCTTGTGTCACATAACTGCCTTGTGAAAATATTAATTATTGCCATGAACCCAGAAACAGGGGTGTTGGTATGACAGACAGAGCTTATGGATACCCCAGTCTGGCCAGAATCAGCCTCCTTGGTCCTCCCCCTACTGGACTAACAGTGCACCTCCCCCGTGTCAGGCCTCCAAATTAGGGTGTGAACACCCCAACAGGAATGAAAGACTTTCTTCAGACGGTGGGAGGAGGGCTGGAGAGATCTCACAGCGTGAAGGCCTTTGCACATGGCCTTTGCCCTGTAGATGACCTACTCCAAGCACTTCCAGGAGTGACTCCTGAGCACAGAGCCAGGAGTAAAGCCCTGAGCACTGCCAGGTGTGGTCAAAAATAAACAAAGAGTCTGTGGATGGAAATACTAGTACTATTCTTTCAATAGTTTAGGTAACAGGGTTATAAGAGTGTTTAAGTTTATGACACTGGTACACAGTTACTGCACCCCACCAGCACTGAAGTGGCCACGACGACCCTCCACTTTCTTTCGCTATGGCACCTCTGGTCTGACCTTTCTGCCCCACTGAATTCTTTCCCCATTGTTTGTTGATAAATTTTATAATCCAAGACCAAGGACTTGTCATTGTAGAACTATCTCTTTCTCTCTTTTTTTGTGAAGCAAACTAGTTTTATTTAAAGAAATCTACTTAGAGAAATGTGAGGGAAAGAAAATGAATGAAAAATTCATGTTTAAGAGAACATGGGATTTTCCAGAGTGGAGAAAGTCAGAGAAGGGCTTTTGGGAGAAGATTATAAACAATTTCTTCAAATTCTCTTGGCCTGGAGTTTTCTTCATACTTAAAAATTAATGTGGGAGTGGTCATAGGGAAAAAGTCTTGGTCTTATTTGTTTGTTTTGGGGCCCACACCAGGGAGTGCTCAGGGCTTACTCCTGGCTCTGTGCTTAGAAATCACTCCTACAATCTTGGGGGATCACATGAGGTGCTGGGGATTGAACCCAGGTCGGCTGCATGCAAGGCATGAACCTTACCCTCTGTACTACCTCTCCAGTCCCCAAAGCATGAGCTTTTGATGGCCCTTTCATATTCTTATAACAACCATTAGATGCTCCTGTAGCTTCTTCTTACCTGGAGGAGTGAACTATTTCTTTAGAATCTTAAAAGCAAGGAAAGTCAGCTGTGCTGATGGCTGATATGCATATAATTTGCAAGTAAATATATATTTGCTGAAAGAATGTTGAAAATATTTTTCCCATATGGGTGAATAATTTTTAAAATTTAGAGAGTGCAGCTTTAGAGCAATAATGAATGAAACTAATTCCTTTCTCACATTAATATTTATTAACATTTAAAAATAAAAGCCTGCTATGATACCTTGATAAAAAATAATAATAACTTAAAAAACAAATGGGCCAGAGGCCAGAGAAATAGTACAGGGGGCAGTGTTCTTGCCTTGCACATGGCTGACCTAGATTAGATCTCTGACACCTCATATGGTCTCTTGAGCCCCCCAAAAGTGATCCCTGAGCACAGAACCAGGAGTATGCCCTGAGAACAGACAGGTGTGGCCCATAAATAAATAAATAGACCAGAGAGACAACATAGGGTTAAGAAAATTGCCTTGCATGTGGCAAACCTATTGTCAATCCCTGACCACATGTGGTTCCCTGAGCACCACAAGGAGTAATCCCAGAGCAGAGAAACTAAACACCATCAGGTATGGACAAGAAGAAAGAAAGAAGGAAAGAAAGAAAGAAGAAAGAAAGAAAGAAAGAAAGAAAGAAAAGAAAGAAAGAAAGAAAGAAAGAAAGAAAGAAGAGAAAGAAAGAAAGAAAGAAAGAAAGAAGGAAGGAAGGAAGGAAGGAAGGAAGGAAAGAAAGAAAGAAAGAAAGAAAGAAAGAAAGAAAGAAAGAAAGAAAGAAAGAAAGAAAGAAAAAAGAAAGAAAGAAAGGAAGAGAAGGAAGGAGGAAGGAAGGAAGGAAGGAAGGAAGGAAGGAAGGAAGGAAGGAAGGAAGGAAGGAAGGAAGGAAGGAAGGAAGGAAGGAAGGAAGGAAAGGAAGGAAGGAAGAAAGGAGGGAAGGAAGGAGGGAAGGAAGGAAGGAGGGAAGAAAGAAAGAAAGAAAGAAAGAAAGAAAGAAGAGAAAGAAAGAAAGAAGAAGAAAGAAAGAAAGAAAGAAAGAAAGAAAGAAAGAAAGAAAGAAAGAAAGAAAGAAAGAAAGAAAGAAGGAAAAGAAAGGAAGGAAGGAAGAAAGGAGGGAAGGAAGGAGGGAAGGAAGAAGGAGGGAAGAAAGAAAGAAAGAAAGAAAGAAAGAAAGAAAGAAAGAAAGAAAGAAAGAAAGAAAGAAAGAGAGAGAGAGAGAGAGAGAGAGAGAAAGAAAGAAAGAAAGAAAGAAAGAAAGAAAGAAAGAAAGAAAGAAAGAAAGAAAGAAAGAAAGAAGAGAGAGAGAGAAAGAAAGAGAGAAAGGAAGGAAGGATGAAGGAGGAAGGAAAGAAAGAAAGAAAGAAAGTAAGAAAGAAAGGAAAGAAAGGAAAGAAAGAAGAAAGAAAGAAAGAAAGAAAGAAAGAAAGAAAGGAAGGAAGGAAGGAAGGAAGGAAGGAAAGGAAGGAGGAGGAGGGAGGGAGGGAAGGAAGGAAGAAAGAAAGAAAGAAAGAAAGAAAGAAAGAAAGAAAGAAAGAAAGAAAGAAAGAAAGAAAGAAAGAAAGAAAGAAAGAGAGAGAGAGAGAAAGAAAGGAAGGAAGGAAGGAAGGAAGGAAGGGAGGGAGGAAGGAAGGAAGGAAGGAAAGGAGGAAGGAAGGAAGGAAGGAAGGAAGGAAGGAAGGAAGGAAGGAAGGAAGGAAGGAAGGAAGGAAGGAAGGGAGGAAGAAAGGAGGGAAGGAAGGAGGAAAGAAAGAAAGAAAGAAAGAAAGAAAGAAAGAAAGAAAGAAAGAAAGAAAAGAAAGAATGAAAGAAAGAAAGAAAGAAGAGAAAGAGAGAGAAAGAGAGAGAGAAAAAGAAAGAAAGAAAGAAAGAAAGAAAGAAAGAAAGAAAGAAAGAAAGAAAGAAAGAAAGAAAGAAAGAAGAAAGAAAGAAAGAAGAAAGAAAGGAAGGAAGGAAGGAAGGAAGGAAGGAAGGAGGAAGGAGGAAAGAAAGAAAGAAAGAAAGAAAGAAAGAAAGAAAGAAAGAAAGAAAGAAAGAAAGAAAGAAAGAAAGAAAGAAAGCAAAGAAAGAAAGAAAGAAAGAAAGAAAGAAAGAAGAGGGAGGGAGGAAGAAAGAAAGGGAGGGAGGGAGGGAAAATGAGATTTAAAACAAATAAAGAGGGGCTGGAGCGATAGCACAGCGGGTAGGGCGTTTGCCTTGCACGCGGCCGACCCGGTTCTAATCCCAGCATCCCATATGGTCCCCTGAGCACCGCCAGGGGTAATTCCTGAGTGAAGAGCCAGGAGTAACCCCTGTGCATCGCCGGGTGTGACCCAAAAACCAAAAAAAAATAAAAAAATAAAAAATAAATAAAACAAATAAAGAAAGGAACATCTGGGTAAGGGGAATGACCCAAGGGGCAGGGGTGAATATTTTGAGTGTGAGACATCTGTACCACATGGTACCTCCATGCACTGTCGTAACCGTGCCTCAAACACCACCAAGTGTGGCTTCTAAAACCTAACAAAAAACAAAAATGAAATTATTAATTTAAGATAGAAGTCTGTCCTCCAAATGTGCCTTTTCTTTGGAATAAGCACCAGCACCAACAGGATGCCAGTCAAACGGAGCCAGCCCGCACTGGCTCTGGCTGTTTGTTAGTTGCCAGGAGATGGCATTTGACTAAGACACAAAGCCACTCACCTCCAGCGGTTATGGCCCCTAAACCCCCAAAATAAATAAATGAAATGAAAAATAAATTATGCAGGGACTCACATCAAGAAAAATCTCTTTAATTCAAGCACTGACTCAAAAAGGTACCTCCTATGTGTACTCACTGAGCACTAGAGAGAGAATGATGAAAACAGAAAAATCCCTGCTTTCAAACATCCCTGCTTACTTATGCCGCAGTACCATAAACAGGCCATAGATAATAAATATGTAAATATAATATCATAGTACAATCTGAGTTTTGAGGAAAAAATTAAGCAAGATAGAGCAAGGGGATAGAGCACAGGGAATGGGCTGCTGACCCAGATAGAAAGGTCAGAGGTTTTATGGAGTGAAATTGAGATTTCAAGATCTGAATACAGAGAGTGGGCAAGACTCTCTAGCCCACAGGACCGTATGGGAATAGGATACTCCAGAGAGAAAAGAAGGGCCTGTACAGGACCTCAAGGAAGGAACAGCTCCAGTTTTAAGACACCAAGGAGGCCAGTTAGCCAGAGAGCAGGGAGAGATGGAGAGGAGATCAGAGACTGGAGGGTTGGATCTGGGAGGGACAGTGAGAAGAGTTGTGGTTTTATTCCCAGTGTTCTGGGAAGCCACTGGAGAGTTTAATCAGAGGAAGGCTATCACTGTCATCCCGTTGCTCATCGATTTGTTCAAGCAGGCACCAGTAACGTCTCTCATTGTGAGACTTATTGTTACTGTTTTGGGCATATCGAATACACCACGGGTAACTTGCCAGGCTCTGCCGTGCAGGCGAGATACTCTCAGTAGCTTGCCGGGCTCTCCCGAGAGGGGTGGAGGAATCGAACATGTGCTATTACTCCAGCCCAGAGGAAGGCTATGTGTTTTAAAATATAATTTACATATTTTAAGGGGAAAATTATCCAGCTACCACTGTGCACTCCAATGGTATAGCTTATACTGAAGTTGAAATCATCAAAATGTTTTAGTCTCCCCCTCCCCTACATCATGCGTTTTTAATGTTGCACATGTCCCAGTTTACTCTCTTATGTCATATCCCATTAGCTTTAGTTGGTGACTCTGCAGGAGGATGTTGATTTGGTAACCCAACAGTGTCTACGCCACTGTTCTAGATGGCTACCTCTGTTCTCAGATGCAGGATTTTCACATTTTTTATGCCGTAGAAGTGAATACATATCTTGCCATCAATGTCAAAAGAAATAACCAGCCACTGGGCAGATGAAAAAAAATTAAAGGCTTTACTTAATAGCCAGCAAGAGGGAAATTACCCATGCACGGAAAAAAGTACTTGTTTACCTGACTTTTATTTCAGTTGAATATTTATATGTGTAGTGTCATTCACTCTTTTTATTTAATTCTGTATCTCTACTTACCAATTAACACAGCTCTAAAAGCAGACTGCATTAGGATAAATCACTGAAGCAGAAAGCTGTGTTACACAGAATTTTTCCTGTCACATACAAAGCAGCTTAGTTAAATACTCCTCGGGACAGACTCTAGAATTTTCAGTGCAGGGAGATATTTGCTTGCTGTGAAGAATTATCCGTCATGAGCTGAACATTTATCTGTCAAAAACTCCCAGCTGACTTTTTAAAAAGCATTTTTAATTTCCCATGGTACTAACTCAATACAGTGGGGACTTTGGCTAATTTGGGCCATTTAGTAGGAGGGTATCTTGTTGTATTTCTCTTCTTAGCCATCAAGATGCAAGATTTCCAGTTATGAACGACAGTCACCATGCTACCATCTATAAATAATTCTTTGTATTTTCCTGAGCCCTCCTAGCCTCAACTTAAGCTCTCACCAGTGTCAGAGTGACCTAAAGGTTCTATAGCCTCAGGACATATTCTCCTGAGAACCATACCTAGGGCCCAGACCCAGGCCCTGGCTGCTCCCTTGCCCCTTTGCCCCTGACCCCCCGCTACTTCCTAGAACACAACACTCATTTTCCCACTGGACTCAAAGTAAATGGGAGTCCTTTCTCTGGACTTATTAATGACATCTCCAGAGTATTCTGTAGTGTTAGAAGCTTAGCCAAAACCTTCTACGTGTTTAGAATCTAGCATGAGTCTTTTCATCAGAAAGGCCATTAGAAACACCCAAATGTTTCTAATGACAGAACAAATTAGAATCTTTAAGGGAGAAGACTTGGTCCACACTAACCAGAATTTTTGGTTTGTTTTTGCTTTTTAGTGACCATCTTAAAAGTGGAAGATGGAGGAGAGACCCTTGGTGGTCTTGACTTTCTTGCCTTGATAGTACATTTCTTCATTCAGAAGAAATCGGAAAACTTCTGATTGGATTTCTGCACAGGAAGTCCAGACACACCTTGCCTTCTGGCTCCCTCAGGACTCTAGACTCAGGGAGCACATAGTCACCTGGCACTTTCCTTGCATTGAAATTCCCTAAAATCATGCATAGTGATACTGATATGGGCACTCAAAAAAGTCAACCACGGGGGCTGGAGCAATAGCACAGCGGGTAGGGCGTTTGCCTTGCACGCGGCCGACCCGGGTTCGATTCCCAGCATCCCATATGGTCCCCTGAGCACCGCCAGGGGTGATTCCTGAGTGCAGAGCCAGGAGTGACCCCTGTGCATTGCCGGGTGTGACCCAAAAAGCAAAAAAAAAAAAAAAAGTCAACCACGATGGGGTGGAGATATAGTACAGTGGTGTTGGATAACATTGGTTTGTTCTTGCTCCTCATGCAGGGAGTTCAGGTTTATTGAGTTACTCCCACAGAAGTGCTCATGAGGCACACCCAATTCCATCAAGCACTAATAATCTTATATTGCTTTTCTCTTTCCTTTATGTAACTTGCATGGGTTAGCAATGTCCTTTTTGTATAGACACAGGAAGACATGCTATGCTTTTGTAGCATGGGAGTTAATTGCCTCCAAATAATATTTGCTCCTAGGCATCCATCATATATACGTGACTTAAGCCTCAGTTCTCCTTACTTCCTAACACCCCCAAAAGGAGGACCCTAACAAAGGGACTGGATGTACCCAAAGCAAGCTGTAAGCTACCCTGACATCAGAAAGGGACAGGCTAAGTGCAATAAAAAGTATAAATTAAATGCACAGTCATAGAAAAAACTCTGTCATGATCCAAAAAAAAAGTAACTGAATAAGCACCCTGATAGGGTTAGGAAAGAGTAACCTGGCCTGAGGAATGTAGTCTGGGATATATAGAGAGAGGTCCCCAGGAAGAGCCAACCTTTAAGTTTAATATATCTCTTACTATGTTCATATAAAATGACTAGAAATATTATAAGAAGTAAACATACTATGATTGGTTGAATGGATTACTAGCTGAGGAAAGGAGAAAGCAATACACCCTAGATGGAATCCCACCCTTGAGCAGATCTCCTAGTAATCCAGAGTGCTGAACCCTCAGATGAGATCTTGTCTTTGAGTTAATCTCCTAGAACTTCTCCTGAAGGAGGAGCTTTACCTCTGTTGTTATGACAATGTTCAACCCCACCTATTTGCACCCCCACCCTTCATGATTTCTATATAACTGTGCTGTAAGGAGATAGAGGGGCCTAGGAAGAAAGGACTAGACAGGATGAGATGGACTATGGAGACTGTTATGATGAAACTATGATGACTGGGACTACGACCAAAACTGTGACTACGATTGTGCTGTAAGGGAGAGGTCTGACTATGCAGGGAGGAGAAGGGGAGAGAGAAATAAACTATTGACCAACAAGCCTGGGTAGGGGAATAGCTCTCTGCCCTGCGCACCACCCCACCCACCGGCTTTTCTTTGAAACTCACACAGTGGGCAAGGCACTTCACGTTGCTTGAGGTTAACCTTGCATGAGGATCCTCAGAACCATATATGGTGCCCTGAGCACAGCTAGGAGTAACCTCTGAGCACAGAGCCCTGAGCAGGACCAGATGTGGCCCAAAATAAGCAAAAAAAAAAAAAAGAAAAGAAAATAGGGGGCAGGGAATCAACCACAAATATATGCAAGTATTAATTTGGACTTTCCAAGCCATCCTAGCTGAAAGTGAAAATAATGGAAATGAACCAAACACTTTACCTCCTATTCTGGCTCCAGGCAACTCCCATGAACTTTTCTCAGTAATCACTTACCTTCCATAGAGGTGACACTTCATCTTCCCTGAAGGGGTGGAACTCCTGTTCTTTGGAGTTTCTTGGCTTCAACCTCGCTGTTTTTGTATTACTCCTGGCAGTGCTCAGGGGACCGTGTAATGCTCAGGATCACTTGTGCCCTGTGGTCACATTTTGATGATGCCCAAGGGTCAAAAGACTTCTTCTCCAACCTGGTGAAGCAATCTTTGCGTGAAAATCAGGAGAAACAAGCTCCTGTCCTGGGGTTAGGCTCTGGTGACCTTGGGCTCTGTTCATGACCACTTACCTAACTTATTCTTCCTCTTCATTCCCAGGGGTCTAGTCTTAGACTCTCCACTAGGGGAGGCCCATCAGAGTCTAGCTTCATTAGAGTCTAGCTCTGATGTTCTGGAAATTTTACTTCCCACAAAAATTCTCCAAGCATCATCAGCTTATGTCCTAATAGAGAGCTTTACTGTTCAATGCACTCTAAGCAAATCCCGAAAATTAGTAGGTATTATATTATCTACTATTAGATTATGCAATGATAAATTGTTTTGTTGTTGTTTTCAAATATAGAACACTTCCAGCTGTACCACACCCAGGTAAAGCCTGAGAGAAACCCCTGTGAGGCCCACAGCTGGGAAAATGTGCAATCACCATGACCAGGAGTACCTACCCTGTGCCCCTTTGCAAGCATATATGCAAGCATGGGTGAAGTATCTAGTTCCTTACAAAGAGCAAGTGCATGAGCATCACAGACAGGAGATCCTGGTGAGCACCCAGCAAATGTCTGAGCACCACAACCAAGTGTGTGTTAAAACCCGTGTCATCAAAACAACAATCAAGAGAGGGAAGGGGCAGAGGAGAACGGGGACTGCCCTTGTCAGACAATAATAATTAATGCATGCACTTAAAGTTGTGCCTTTGGGAGCCCATGAGCTAGTACTAAGGGTAGTGTGCTTGTTTTGCACACAGCTAATGAGGATTCCATCTGATTGTTTTTACCTTTCTGTTGTACTGGTCACCATATGTTCTGTCTAGACTCACTTTCCTCCTGTTCCCAACATCACTGCCACAGTTCCAGTCATCAACATGTAGGTATCAATGACATATAACAGCATGTAGGAAGAGAAAAGGGATATTTCTCATGTGGATGCTGCGTATACTTAAACTGTTCATGGTTCACCCTTGGAGCTAGACATGGGGTCCCCTTGAAAACAAGGTGGATGACAGGAACTAAGACATGGGCATCATCCAACAATGCCACATCCAAACTCTGGACCCGACTAAGACATGGGCATCATCCAACAATGCCACATCCAAACTCTGGACCCGACTAGCTGGTTCAGATAAGACAAACTGAATGAGCCAACTAGACTTCAGTGACATAAAGAGCTTCAAGTCTTGGAGCCAAGGAAACAGAACACAGCAGTAGATCACTTGCCTAGCATTGTTCACCAGGGAAACAGAACACAGCAGTAGATCACCCATAGCCTAGCATTGCATCATCCCTGAGCACCACTAGGTTGCCCCAGGTGACCCCCAGCACTGCAGAATCCCCTGATCACAGCTGGGTCCTGAGCATAGCTGGGTCTCCCACTACCACCCACATTAATAACTTAAAGTTCCCCTCTTGCCCCATCCTCCTTTCTCAGTCAGGTTCATAAGGAACTGTGCCTGTCTCCCATGCCTGCCTCCCCCCAGTCCCCGGGCCCTTATCTTCTGGGAGGAAAGGCAGGTCTCAAACAGCTACAGGCTTAAAGCTTTTCCACCTTCCGCCCCCACCCCCACCCCCTGTCCCAATGTGCACTGGAGCACCTTTTGCTCCAAATAAAGTGCTCATATCAATGCAATGGCTTTCCTGCTGGAGAAAAGTGATATCCCGCACCCAGTACTGGAAAACTGGGTGGGGGACACCACTCATCCGGCCATTCAGAGCAGCTTCCCCTGAACCCCTGGAGGCAAGAATGGTCACCCTACATGATACCACCCTTTTGGAGTGCACCAGCTGAGAAGCATTTTTAATAACTAGAAAATTAAAATACCTAAAGATTCTTCTCTGACATGAGACCTGTATGAAATGTGAATTTCTAATTTCCAATGAAGCTCAGGGGACTCAGCTGTGCTCATTCATTTATATGTGGTCAGCTCCAGCTGCTTTTCTGCCACAATAGTTGCTCCGAGAAGCTGTGACAGGAACCAAATGGCCCACAAGACACAACCATCTTCCCCGCTGGATCTTCACTAAGAAAGCTCATTGACCGCCATCCCGGAGCACAAGCTCTGATGCGGGCTGACCAGTCTCTGGGGAAGCCAGCCCTCAGCCTCTGCCCCAGGGCTCTTCCTTGGCATCAGAGCTAGAAAGGAACATTCCATTAAATCCCTGAACCCCAGGTTTCCGAAACCGGCTGTACATTAGAATCACCTAGGGAGCTTTTAAACGAGTTCCAATCCTGGTCTCCACCCAAACCAATTAAAGCTAAATCTCTGAGGATGAGACCAAGCATCTGTATCTTTCAAAAGTTCTCAAGTGATTGCAAAAGGCACCCAGGTTTGAGGACCGCTGCGAGAGGTTCCAAGGGCCAAGCTTCTCCGTCTTTTTCCAAGCGCCACCCAGCCTGAGGCCAGTGCAGGGCCAGCACAGCAGCGGCGGGCGAGGCGGCAGCAAGACAAGGTGATGACACGGAGAAACCAGCCACGGGCTCAGCCTTCCCTTCCATTTATCCAGCTGCACAGTTCACGACCTCACCGGGGCACAGGTGCTTTCCGAAGGTTGCTCAGCCTGAGAAGCCCTGCCTCGAGAGTGCTCTGAATCTCATGCCAGCTGCTGGCTGGGAGACTCCACTGTGTGCTGCTAACTGCCACTCCCTGGATTACTTGAGAGGGCTGAGAGGGGCCAGATGGGAGCCGCCTGGTCTCTGCCACAGGACGACCCAGCCACTGCCCACCTTTGACTTGCCTCTGTGTATCAGGGCCTGGTAGCAGAGCCCTCAGCTCCCAGGCAGTTTTAGAGACGACGAGCGTCAGCCCTCACTCAGTCACTCGCTCTACACTTTGATGCAATGCCTCCACCCTGGGTGCTAAGACAACAGCCAGGATCTGAGTCCCAGAGCAACACTCCGGCAGGGGAAAGAAGGAACCCGCTGTTCAGCGGTAGTGCAGGGCAGCCCTGAGCCAAGGCTACAGGAGGCCTCTCGGACTTAAGGCAGGGAATGCACCATTTTGCAAATGGAAAGTACTGGGGCCGGTCTTGGGGAATTTTTTTCTAGTGGAAGGACAGTGCTGGGAGCTGAGATAGAAAGAACGTGAATGGCCTGAGCATGATGAGAGCAGGGGTAGAGGTCTGCCAGAGTTGGGCAGGAGCTGAGGTCAGAGAAAAGTTGCAGCCACTTGGGAACAGTGCACAGCAGGAGCTAGCACCCGAGTTTCTCCAGGGAAGTGTGGGCTTCAGAAGAAAACACAGCCTGGCTAGAACACTGGGCTCTGAGGCTGCCCATGGCTCAACGTGAGATGAAATGAACGCAGATTATGTTGTAGGAGGTAGAACCGGAGAGGAAGAATCAAGCCCGGAAGTATAGGGATCTTGGGGGCCCGGAGCGATAGTATAGCAGGTATAGCATTTGCCTTGCATGCAGCCGACCCCGGTTCAATCCCTGGCATCCCATATGGTCCCCCAAGCACCTCCAGGAGTAATTCCTGAGTGCAGAGCCAGGAATATCCCCACCGCTGGGTGTGGCCCAACCACCCCCTCAAAAAAGGAAAAAAAGAAAATATTCTCAGTCAAATGCATTTATATGTCCTTTGGTGCTAGAGCAATAGCACAGCAGGTAGGGTGTTTGCCTTGCACATGGCCAACTCGGGTTTGATTTCCAGCATCCCATATGGTCCCCAGAGCACCGCCAGGAGTAATTCCTGAGGGCATGATCCAGGAATAACCCCTGTGTATCCATGGGTGTGACCCAAAAAGGAAAAAAATGCATTTATGTGTCTATAGTAACCCACCAAAACTCAGCCTAATCTAATTTACCTTACACATGCTCAGATCACTTAAATTAACCTGCTGTTGGACAAAATCCTCTTACACAAAGCCGATTTATAATAAAGTATTGAATGTCTCATGCAATTCATCAAATACTGTAGTGAGAGTGAAGTTATTTTAAGTATTGTTACTACTGAATGTGCCATTAAAAAACTGAAAAATCACATGTAGAACCACAGAAAGCCAGGATTCCTCTGTACTTCAGAAATGCATTGGATGAATCACTGTAATTGTCACTGTCATCCTGTTACTCATCAATTTGTTCAAGTGGGCACCAGTAACGTCTCTCACTGTGAGACTTATTGTTACTGTTTTTTGCATATCCAATACGCCACGGGTAGCTTGCCAGGCTCTGCTGTGCAGGCTCGATACTCTCGGTAGCTTGCCAGGCTCTCCGAGAGGGGCGGAGGAGTTGAACATGGGTCGGCCGCATGAAAGGCGAACGCCCTACCGCTGTGCTATGGCTCCAGCCCTCATTGGATGGATGCAGTAGTCAATTTAATAAGTGGGCCAGAGAGTCCCTTCCACCTGTCCCTGCCCACTTCTCACCTGCCCGAGGTCCCCCTCCCATTACTCCCTCCAAGAATCTGTTCCCACCTCCAGTAAACAAGGGGAAACACCAGGAAGAAAAAGATTCAATGACTTTTATTTGGTTGCTTTGTGTCCTTTTAAAAACACCTGTTTTGATTGCCTGGTTCCCCTAGCTACTCCTGAAAATGGGTTTTTCCAGAAATGACCCTGTGTACTTTTGCTGTAAGTCATGATCACATGCTAAAGCTCAGTGGCACTGTTCAGTATGGGGGCACACAGGGGTACTGGTACTGCCCATGGGCTCTGGTGGTCAGACAAGCACTAGATGTGAACTCTTACCAGCTGTAAAAACTAGTGAAGTACTGTAACTCTTCCAAGTGAGTCTCCAAGTGCATCTGATAATGAGGCGCACCTCAGGAAGGTGGACTGGGAATTTGGAGAGTGAGAAAATGCAGTCATTCTCGAGAACTCGTTTGTGGACCTTCTAACTTCCAGAGTGCTGGATATTGGAAATACAAAATTGAGCAAAAAATTAACCATCCCTGCCCACTGGAATATCTCTATGTAGGGGAGAGATTTATAAATGTATAAATTTATAAATGTATAAATATAAAATAGGAAGACCTCAACAATGTGCCAGAGAGATGGAGTGACAGCACCTAGAATGAAATGTTCCAGAAGCTAGAAAAGGGGGTAGGGGGAGGCAGAGAGATAGTACAACAGGTAGGGTGCTTGCCTGCATGCAACTTATCTGGGTTTGATCCCCAGTATCCCATATGGTCCTCCAAGCACTACCTGGAGTAATTCTTGAGTGCAGTGCCAGGACTCCTGAGCATCACCAGATGTGGCCTCTCCCAAACGAAGAAGATGATGATAAAGAAAAGGTGGTTATGGCAGTAGCATTGGGTGGTCAGATCAGGTGGATGATCTGAAGGAGCAATGGGCATATAGTTCTCTCAACTTCTAGACCCCTGTGACTTGGAATTTTCTGCTAAGTCAGTGGGAAGCCACAAAAACATTTCAGGCAGTGGACTGACATGATGATTTACCTTTTGAACAAACACTTCCAAGGTTACAGAGCGATGAAAGGTAAAGTCAGAATGGGAGTGGAAAATCCTGTTCTCAAGCCACAGCAGCCGTCCAGGTGAGAGATGATGGCTAGTGAAGATGGTGCAATGGCACCGAGGCCATATCGGAAACACGCCCCGGGAGAAATACTGGCTGGGGTTACTGCAGTTCAGAGACTGGGGCATGAGGAAAATGGGAGCCGTCCAAAGTGACTCTTAGATTTTAGGCTTGAGCAACCATGTGGGTAGGAGATAGCATTTGCCAAAGATGGAAATACTAGAGAAGAACCAGTCTGGGGAGAAGATGTGCTCTGTTTTGGAAAGCTAATGTTGGAGGAGTTTAGAGATATCCTTGTGAGACACCGCTCTTTAGTGTTTGCATCGTTAAATCTGGAGGGAGGTGGAAGCACAGAGAGAGTCATCAGCACGTGGCAACCCTGAGCAGTGTGCTCTGAGAGTCAGTGCTCTGAGAGTCTCTTAGAGAGAGTCGTATAAGACAGGAGAGGAAGCAAAAAGAGAAGAAGGCCCAGCCGAGGCCGGAGCACAGAATAACTAGTGACCAGGTGATATAGACCTGTAGACAAGAGTCTGAAAGCAAACCCAAAGATCAAAAGTCAGGGAAAATAAGGAGGTGACTATTTGCAGCAGGAGGAGTGGGGGAGGGGTGGAGAGTTGTCACACTATTAAATGCTGACGCTGATCAGTGGCAGTGGTGGCACTGGTGGCACAGTGAGCCCTGGAGCTGCTCTGATGGAGCAATAGAGGCAGGATCCAGCCAGGAGTGGGGCAGAAGAGAAAGTGCAATGGGGCAGCCAGCTCTCCAGAAGGTTCTCGCTGAGAGTGAATGACAGGAAGGTGGACTGGTGCAAGGGTGAAAAGTGAACCTCTTTGCCTTTGTTAAATAGTGGAGGGTAGGGGCTGGAGTGATAGCACAGTGGGTAGGGCGTTTGCCTTGCATGCAGCTGACCTGGGTTCGATTCCTAGTATCCCGCATGGTCCCCCAAGCACTGCCAGGAGTAATTCCTGAGTGCACAGCCAGGAATAACCCCTGTGCATCGCTGGGTGTGACCCAAAAAGCAAAAAAAAAAAAAATAGTGGAGGGTATTACAGCACACTTTAAATATATATGTATATGTATATATATGTACATATATATATAAACTATACACCCAACAGCTGCATCTCCCAGCGAAGACTTTTCTTGGCAAT
Organism: Sorex araneus; assembly: GCF_027595985.1. Lineage (NCBI taxonomy): Eukaryota > Metazoa > Chordata > Mammalia > Eulipotyphla > Soricidae > Sorex > Sorex araneus. The sequence goes on along the minus strand of NC_073313.1, from coordinate 332,924,633 downwards.
TCACACTAAGCTATATATTTGAAGATGATACTATGACATTTTGTTTCTCATTTTACTGTTTTTGTCAATTGTGCCACACCCTGAGGTGCTCAGGAGTCTGTGAGGTACTGGAGACTGAGTCTGGGGCTCATGTTGGCAGAGCATGGCACTCTACCCACTGAGACATATCTCTGATCTACTGTACCACTTTTATTTTAAAGAGTTGGAAGTTTCATGAGTATGTGCTCAGATCGGGAGTGAGCCTCTTCTGCCTAAAGCCCCCATTTTCCAGTAGCTAGGCGATCACACCCAGAAACTACCCCCAGCGCCATGAAATCCCATCAATGGCCAACATCCAGAGACTATAAAACCAAGCTCCCATGAAGCGGCTGTGCAACATCTTATAGCCTAGTTCTCCCTCTCCGAGAATCTGACTAACTACCGAGAGTTTTCAGCCCGCATGGGAGAGCCTGGCAAGCTCCCTGTGGCGTATTCATATGCCAAAACCAGTAACAATGATGGGTCTCATTCCCCTGACCCTGAAAGAGCCTCTAATGCGGCACCTTTGGGAAGGACGAGTAAAGAGGGGCTTCTAAAATCTCAGGGCTAGGACGAATGGAGACGTTACCGAGACTGCTTGAGAAAATCGACAATCAATGGGATGATGCTGATAATGATATACATATGAAGAAATGGAGCAAGGATAGAGAAGATTAAAGCAAGAAAGGATGTGAGTTAATCACAGGACTGAAGATCTTGAAAATTAGAGGAATCCAAACCAAAAGCAAACCCCAAAATGGGTTATAATTTTTAAAAAATGGGTTATAAGGAGAGTATGAGCACAGTGTGAGATTTGTGGACTAAGTGGCAAAAGGTGTAGTCATTTCTGTTCAAATCCTCCCATCTCTGAATTCTAAGATGCCGTTTATCCCACTGAAGGCAAGATGGGCTTCCCTGCAGCATCTTGGCTTCCTCACGTACAGCGACTGAGGTCTAAGGGGGTCCCAGGAAACCCAGCAAAGCCCTCTCAGCTGCTCTGCCTTAGCCTTGGACTCCATCTCTCTAGCCTCCTCCACTGCGTTCTCGGGCCTATCCAGACTCAGGCATATGTCTGAAAGGGCAATTACTTATGCAAATATCCAGCTTTATGGAAAGATCCGAAATAATTATCTTCTGGTATTAGGATAATACGTCTCCTCAATTTTTCCCTGACTAATGGGTATACAAATCCACAGTTGAATGGCTGTGAATTTCCCCTAAATTCTGGCAGGTTGAGTGTCTACTCATATACTTGTTAGTTACGTGCATTTCAGATACTGTACTTCTGCTTTCTATTTTTTTCTAAATAAACTTTTTAGTATACTCTAAGCCTATAGAAAAATTGCACAAAGCACATAGACTTCCCGTATACCTTACATCCAATCTCCCCTCCAGTTAGCATCTTTTTTAAAAAAAATTTATTTTCATAAGGTTGTTCACATTAATCGACTTCATTCATTATTTTAACACCAATTCCACCACCATGACATCTTCTACCACCATTATTTCAAATTTTCCCACCACCGTTCAAGCCTGCCTGCAGGGACAGATGCCAGATAATTTATTTTCTACTGCTTACTCTGAATATCATGAGAGGTCGCTTCTGGAATTCTAAAATTGTAAATGGCTGGGGTCCAGACGCATCTCTGTAGGGAGCTGATCCATTTTGAGATTCATTTGGGAGTCTGGATCAAGACCGTTGATGCAATGAGATGGTGCCCAGAGGCAGATCGTGGGCATGACAGCCAGGACCCCAATCAGGTGGGGATATGGGAAGGGCCGACCCATTTCCACTGCCATCATGTGGCTTGGAGTCTTAGCCCCTGAACCCGAGTACCAGGGTTTTTCTTCTGGAAGCTCGTGGTCATCAGAGTTTCATCTGGAATGGGCAAAGAGAGCACAACTGCTCCATGTTCACGGGTGCCCCTGTGGAGATCTCCTGTGAGCTGTTGTCTTCCGGGATTCACTGCTGTGTCTCTGAATCAAGGCTGTTGATGTGCTGAAATGGCGCTCAGAGGCAGATCCCCAGTTAGCATCTTAACATTTTTATGATTTATTCCAATTAAAGAGTTAAAATTGATATATTATTATTAACTCTATTTCACTTAAAATTCCCTAGCTTTGGGCCAGAGAAATATTACTGGGGTTAACAAATTTTCCTAATATACAGCTGACTCCAGTTCCATCACTGGTACCCCAAATAGTTCCCTGAGTCCTACCAGAAGTGAGCACTGAACATGGGGCCACATGGGGCCCAAAAACAAGCAAATAAAAAAAAATTCCTTAGCTTTTACCAATTGTTCTTTTTCTGTTCCAGGACGTCACATTCATCATTCCTGTCTTCACAGGCTACTCTTGACAGGGAAAATTTCTCAGACCTACCTCATTTTGGGTGGTCTTGTCAATTTAGAGAAACACTAGTCCTGTCTTTTGTAGAATGTGCCACCACTGGGATTTGTCTGATCTCTTTCCCATGGTCAGATTGGGGTTATGAGGTTTGGAGAAGATCAGAGAGGCCAAGTGTCACTGTCATGATCTTATACTAAGGTACATACTCATAGCATGACTTGTCACTGTGGATGCCAAACTGGATCATCTGGCTTAGGTAGTGTTCGTCGGGTTTCTCCACCATAAATCACTCTTTCTTCCCCTTTGCACACCAGACTTTCATAAAAGTCACTATACACAGCCCACATTTAAGTAGAGGGCAGGGTGATACACTGAATGATGGCCCCCAAATAGGTCCACATCCGAATGCCCAAAACTGGTTACCTGAAAAGGCATCAGTGACTTTGCAATTGTGATTAAATTATGGGTCTTGATGAGAGAGATTGTCCTGCATTATCCGAATAGCTCCTCACTGCAGTAACACCCATAAAGGTGGAGGAAAAACAGCAGAACGGGCACATTGCCTCCTTTAGCCCCACCCCACACATATTTTGAACCACCCCATTTGACAGCTAAGGAAATAGCCCCAGCTATACTCAGTGATTTGCCTGATGTCACTCAACTAATAACTTCCAGAGACTAGGGTTTTCCCCTGATGTCTAGCTCACTCCAAACTCCGAAGAACCAGCTCCCTAACTTGCAATTTGAATGAAAATCCAACTTTAAAAGCTTGGCAGGTTTTGCTCTTTCTGACTCCCAGGCATTTGGCATCAGCTGGTGCAGAGATACATCAGTTTGCAGAGATACACTTTTGCCTGGAGGGATTAGAGAGGGAACATATGTCTGCTTGACTAATAACGATATTATCCCAAGAACTCTAGACATTAACCCTCCTAATAGAGAAGAGACCTGTGCAAGTGGGAGAGACTGGGGAGCACTGAGTTGGGTAAAACAGGGTTTAATAACAAGGGGTCTATTTAGGGTAGAAATACCATTAATGCAATCCAAGGAAGAGTGAAAAGGATCTTCCAAGATTCTCTCATACTCAGTGACACTCTGTGCTTCAAAGGTTCTAGAGACATAAGCGTCTCACAGCTGGCATCTTTGCCCTGGAGTTCAGCACGTCCACAGGTAGTACCCCTCCTGGTCCGCTGCTAAAGCCATGTTCAACATCCTCAGAAGACTTTCCAATGACAAAGTCCCCCACAAAGATGTCCTCAAAACCCTCATAACCATCTGACATGAGTTCATTAATTTGATCAGTGCATGGCATATGCAGGTGCCCAGGAAATAGCCTCTGTATGCAGCTACTTTCTAGATGTAACCTTCTATGTGAGCCACCAGCAAGACAAAGAGGACTGTGCCCTCCTGAACTCTCTGGCAGGCAAGCAGACTGTCAATTTTTAAGTCATCAAAGTATGTTACCAGATGTGGCTCTATGGGGCCAAGTTTCTTTCTTTTCTTTCTCTCTTTCTCTCTTTCTTTCTTTCTTTCTTTCTTTCTTTCTCTCTTTCTTTCTTTCTTTCTTTCTTTCTTTCTCTCTCTCTCTTTCTTTCTCTCTCTTTCTTTCTTTCTTTCCTTCTTTCTTTCTTTCTCTCATTTGTTTCTGGGCCATACTCTTGACTCTGTGTTCAGGGATTCCTCCTACGTAGATCAGGGGACCATCTGGAACCAAGATGGAACCCAGGTGCAAAGCAAGCACCCTATCCATTGTACTATCTTTCCAATAATATTCTTGATGACATTTTAAATAGCACAGTTAAAATAGACATGCTCCAAAGAATAGATTCTCCTGTCTACATAAAAAAGAAAATGCAGGCTGGAGAGATAGTACATAGGGTAAGTTGATTTGTCTTATTAATTCCATGACCAGCACCCCTTATGGTGCCCTCAGCACACCAAAAGTGATCACTGGGTGCAGAGCCAGGAGTAAGCCCTGAGCACAGCTAGGTGTGGCCCAAACCCCCACAAAATTTATAAAATAGAAATAAATAAAATGCATTCACTGCCATCCAACTTCTCGTTTTCAATAATCCGTTTATGTGGCTGTTGTCCCATCTTACAGCAGTCCTGAGTCCTCCAACCTCAAATATCACATCAAATGAACCCCAGGACAATGATATCCCTGGTCCAGGGGAGGAAATGAGTGTTGCAAGTTCCCAGATCAGTGTCATGGTCCTGGCTGATTCAGGAGGGATAGAAGTCTACACCCATCTTCAGATTCTAGATGAGGATTCACTGGGCATCCTAAGTCCCACCATCTCACAGGAATCACCCCACACCCTTTCCCAATGACCATCTAAGCTAACTTCAAGCCATAGCATACAGTTGTCCATCAGGCTTACAGGCCAAACTCCATCACTCATTCTCTCCATGGGCAGGGCACTCTGTTTCAGTTGCCAAAAAAGTGGTACTTTAGCTGGAAGGCAGGGAGTGGGGAAGGAGAGGGTTGTTGAGTGGAAAGGAAAAGCCACATAACTGCATCTGCACTCAGTCATGACATCAGGGTCTGGAAACTGAAGAAGCAGGCAAGGGAGAAGGGAGAGAACTGTTTATTTGGAAACCATCTCACACCGTCCAAATTAAACAGGCTATTTTCTCAAGTCCACGTTCCATCTCTGCCCCTTTCTCTCTACTAATTCTTACCTCTCCTCAACCCAGCATCTTACTTCTATCAGTCATAAAAATTCTCCCCCCTATTCTATGCCCACATATACGTAGAACAATTTTTTAATTGAAGCATCACAGTTTACAGTAATATTGAAATCATGGTTTTATCGTTGCAGAATACTACACCAATGCCTCCACCACTGTTTCAAGATCCCTCCTCCATTACCCCATGGTCCCTTCCTCCCCATCACACCCTCAGCTTCCGCTTCTATTGACTATGTCTCTGGGTCTGCTTGCATTAAGGGAGTATCTAATCCCTTTCTTTGTTTCTTTATGCTCCACATATGAATTAGATCTTCAATATTTGCCTTTCACTTTCTGACTCACTTCACTCAGCATGGCAGCCTCCAGTTCCATCCAGGTTGCAACAAACTGCAAAATTTCACTTTTCTCAGTGCTGAATTGTATTCCATTGTATAAGCCACAATTTCTTATCCACTCATCTATTGTTAGACACTTGGGTTATTTCCAGATCTTGGCTATTGTCAATAGTGTTGCAATGAACTCAGGCTTACATGTATCTTTGGGGATTCATGTTTTATGTTCTTGTTCTTGTTTTAGATTCCCAGGCGTGAGATTCAGGGTCATGTGGAAGTTGTATTCATGTGTTAAGAAGTTTCCAAGCTGTTTTTGCAGAGACTAAACATGCAACGGCGAATGAGAGTTCCTTTTTCACCACATCTCTCAGCACTTTTAGTTTCTGGTCTTTTTCATGTAGACTGTTCTAGCTGGTTTGAGGTGACTTATCAGTGTTGTTTTGACTTCCACTTCCCTGATGATCAATAATGATGAACATTTTTTTCATGTGCCTGTTTTGTTGTTGTTGCTATTTTGGTTTGGTTTGGTTTTGGTTTTGGTTTTGGTTTTGGTTCTTGGGCCACACCCTACACTGTTCAGGGCTTGCACCTGTCTCTGTATCAGTGACCACTCCTGGGCCATCTGGGGTGCCTGGGATCAAACCCCGGTCAGCTATGTGCAAGGCAAAGCGCCCTACCCGCTGTATTATCTCTCCAGCCCCATTCTCAACTTTTTACAGCTATGAAAGGTGAAGGCATAGAGAGGTTTCACATACACAATGGGATACACTTGGTGATAGTCCCATTTGCTTATTTCTGCTTTTGATTTCTTGCTCATATATTGGAGAGTCAATGTCATTACTGCCAAGAGGCACATGAAAAAGTGATCCTTTTTACTTATCATTGGGAAAATCCAAATTAAAACAACTATAAGATATCACCTCACACCAGCGAGAACAGCACATGTAAGAGAGGTGTTGGGGCGGGGGGGGGGGGGGAACTAAAAACAATCTGCTTTGGCAGGAATGTGGTGAAGAAGAAACTCTTACACACTGCTGGTGTGAATGTTGTCTGGTTCAACCTCTATAAAAAACAATATGAAGATTTCTCAATAAGGTAAGAATTGAGCTATCGTACAGTCCCTTCTGGATATGTACCCCCCCAAGACACAAAAACACTTATTCAAAAGGACATATACACACCATTCTTTATTTTATCACTTAGTATGAAAATTAAGATATGAAATCAACGTAGGTGTTCAACAACAGATGAATGGATTGTGAAGATGTGGTTAATATGCACAGTGCAGGGGCTGAAGCGATACCACAGCGAGTAGGGCGTTTGCCTTGCACGCAGCTGACCTGGGTTCGATCCCAGCATCCCACATGGTCCCCTGAGCACCGCCAGGAGTGATTCCTGAGTGCATGAGCCAGGAGTAACCCCTATGCATCGCCAGGTGTGACCCAAAAAAAAAAAAAAAAAAATATATATATATATATATATATATATATATATACACAGTGCAGCTGCAAGGAATGGTGAAATCATGCAAATTTGCTGTACCTTGCATGAAACTGGAGGATATAATGTTAAGTGAAATAAACCAAAAGAAGGAGAAACAGAATGATCACATTTATCTGTATTATATAGATTAACTGGGCAAGGGAATGCAATGTTTTACGAGGGAAGGCGGTGGGAGGGAGGGGCAAGGGGCGCGCGTCTAGATCACCATTAGCCCCAAAGTATAGGAGGAAGGACAGAGAAGGAAAGAAATCTAGGGGGAAGTAAGAAGATGGGAGATAACAGGGTCAGGGGTCAAGGGCCTTGGGTACGTTGGTGGTGTAGAGGGCTGGTATAGCTTTTTATCTAAACCACACAGTCAGCAACACTGAAAGCAGGAGATCTAAACTACAGCAGTCAAATTATGCCTGTCAAGGAGGAAGGCTGGAGGGCGGGAGGGAACCTGGAGATATCAGTGGAGGGAAGTTGACACTGGCAGTGGGACCGGTGCTGGGACTCTGTATGCCTGAAACTCAACTATGAATAACTTTGTAAATCACAATGCCTTAATAAAAATAAATAATTTTAATTTAAAAATTAAATTATTAAATTACCCAAAGTAATTTACAGATGCGATGCTATTCCCATCAAAATTCTCATGGCATTCTTTAAGAACATAGGGAAAAAATGGTTCTCAAATTTGTATGGAACCACAAATCTCCCAGAATAGACACAGAAATTCTGAGAAGAAAAGAAAATGGAAATTAGATTCCTAGACTTTAATCTTTACTACAAAGCTACAGTGATCAAAATTGTATAGGACTGGAACAAAGATAGACTCCCAAATCAATAGAATAGAACTGAGAGCCCAGAGATAAACTTTCAACTGCATGGACAGTTAATATATGACAAGGTGGGTAGGTGTCTGAGTGGAGAAAGGAGAGCCTCTTCAACAAATGGGCTTAGGAAAACTGGTTAGCCACATGCAGAGAAAAAGAAAGAAAAAAGAATTTAGATCCCTATCTCATACTGTACTCTAAGGCCAATTCAAAAATGGATTAAAGGCCTCAATAGCAAACCTACTTCCATTGAATACATTGAGGAAAAAAACAGCAAGACCCTTCAAGATCTTGACCTCAAAGGCATCTTCAATGAAACTATAATACCACTTGAAAATGCCAACCAGATCAAGGCTCACAGCTTTCTTTGAAGTCCATTCTGAAAATTGCGGCCCTTGCTAATTGCTCTCCTTCCTCACTGTTACCAGGCTCAATAACTGACTCATCCATGTGTGTATCAGACCCACTGCTCAACCCCGCAGAGACCATCCCTCTCTCATCTTTCTTTTCTGATGATTTTACATAAGGACCTGATCTTCCCTGGAAACTGTAAGTTTCCTGTATCTAGGAGTGGACTATGAAACATTGTGTATCCTTTTAGTTCTGAAAATAGAGGAAGCATCTAAAATTATGAAGCTGTGCTGGACGAAATAAAATTAAAGGAAGGTACGCAGTAAAACTTGGAGCTCGAGGGGAATCATCAGGAGATTGCCGAGGATGGGGCTTAGATGCGTGCCAGAGAACAGCGGGGCAGTGCCTGCTCCAATGGATAAGCTGTCCATGGCAGGATGATAGGACAGGGCAGGCTGCACGTGGAGAAGGGAAAAGGACAATGCAAACCCCGCCTAGACTGTAGGCTCAGCCTGGCTGCCCAAGTGGCAAAGCTTCTCTAGAACAGGAGCCAGGCTGAGTCTCTAGAATAGTTCAGTCCATGTTGCGGTATTTTACATCTCAATAGTCATCCATTTTCAAGGCATGTGAGGTGTGAGCTCAACCATTGCCTATGTGGAAACAAAAGGCAATTCACCCACTTGCCTAATGGAGCTAAGTAAGTCACAGGCAGCACTGGGAATGTCTCTGAATTCCAGATCTGCTCCCTGGAATCAGGATATTCTTCCTTGTTCTCTCAGTAGCACATGACTAATCTTATAAGATTTCTTCTTATAAGATTTCCTCACAGGAATTTTTTCCACAGAAATCCTATAGGATTTCTTTGCAGATGTGGGGAACAACAAATTCTCGAGCTGCCTTACAGAGAAGTCCAGAACCTGAGGAACGGGGCTAAAGCAATAGCACAGCGGGTAGGGTGTTTGCCTTGCACATGGCCGACCCAGGTTTGATTCCCAGCATCCCATATAGTCCCCCAAGCATCGCCAGAAGTAATTCCTCAGTACATGAGCCAGGAATAAAGTAACTCCTATGCATCACCAGGTGTGACCCAAAAACAAAACAAAACAAAAAAAAAGAACCTGTCCAGCAGGAGATGTGCCAAAGCTGCAATTGAGTGACTTCAGAGAACACTCAATTGCTGCTTCTACAGATCCAGGATGCTGAGTATGGCTTCAGTTTCCTAATACACAGGCCATGACCGAAAAACTAAGAAAGTGGCATGAAAGAATGCAAAAACTATAAACACAGTGGAAAACTCTGTCGCTGTAAGAAAAGATGAAATCATGCAGTTTGGTGCAAGTTAAAAGGAACTGAAGGGTGTCATGTTAAGCAAAGGAAGACAGAGGGAAAAGGACGAATACCAGATGACCTCACTCATCTGTGGCACAGAGAGACAAAATAAGGGGATAGACAGTATCAAATAATGACAAACCCTTGACCTTGGATTATAAAACTTATTAACAAACAGGGTGAGAGGAGAATGAAGATCAGATCAGAAGTGATATAGGACAGTGATGGAGGGCCGTGGGGGTTTTAATGGTGGTTGGATGTGGTAACTTCAAAGATCAATATCATAAAATTTAACACTATTAGAACTATATTGCCTAAGTTATTTTTAATTTTTAAAAAATGCAAAAATACATAAAAGATGAATACAAATCTTACAGTAAAACTTGATTGTTGAGAAGGACCAGGTCCTTTGAGAATTTACTAATAGCTACAAAAGAAAAGTCATGCAGAGGGCTGGAGCAATAGCACAGTGGGTAGGGTGTTTGCCTTGCACGCGGCCAACACAGGTTTGATTCCCAGCATCCCATATGGTCCCCTGAGCACCGCCAGGAGTAATTCCTGAGTGCAGAGCCAGGAGTAACCCCTGTGCATCGCCAGGTGTGACCCAAAAAGAAAAAAAAAAGTTATGCAGAACACTGGATTTAGTTGAGAGGTTCAGAGTTCCTAGCAGAGTTACGAGCACCAAACCAAATACATTGTTTTGCTAGGGCTGCTGTAACAAACACCACCAGGGTGACTGGCAGACACCCTAGCTTCTTAAACTGTGGGTCACCACCCCTACCTAAGGGTCACCACCCCTTCCTAAATGTAGCAGTTATTGGAAAATAAACACTATAATTTACTCTCACAGCGGGTAGGGCGTTTGCCTTGCACACGGCCAACCCAGGTTTGATTCCTCCATCCCTCTCGGAGAGTCCGGCAAGCTACCGAGAGTATCCCACCCACACGGTAGAGCCTGGCAAGCTAC